>NW_010128771.1:31654-33333 GCF_000699245.1 Pterocles gutturalis | reverse complement strand
CCTCTCCTCTCCTCTCCTCTCCTCTCCTGATTTTTTTTCTTTTTGTATAATCTGTTGGTAAGGGGTTAACACAGCTAACACAGAAATCATGCGGATTTGTGTAAACAGAATAAAAGACTAAGCTGGTCATCGTTCAGTATATTTCTGTGTGTGCCCTTTCAAGGTGGATGTGCTGGGGAAGGAGAAACATGGAGGTCAGGTTGTACAGCCCTATGCAGAAGAGGATGACATTCAGCAGTACACGTGTATGTACATATTTGTTCACTTCTGTTTTTTTCTTAACTTACTGGAATTGAATTACACTGACCTTTCTCTAAGTCCTTTCTGCCTCTCCTCAGTATGTAATATATGTGTATATATATATATATATACAGACATATATTTCAATTCTAATAACTAGAAGTAAAGAACAGAATCACAGTCACTTACACAATTCCATTCCTTGCCTGTCATTTCAATAATACAAACAGTACATGCCTTTTTTCTTTTTTCTTTTTTTTTTTTTTTCCTTGCTGGAATATGAAACAAGAGAGAGGAAAACACATTTCCACACTGCCATCCACCGATGAGCTGGCTAGGACAGCTTTTAGCTAGCCTCCATCTGCAGCCGGTGCGGCGCGCTGCTGGGAGGGCTGACAGCCAGAGGAACAACGGTGGCAAGGGGTCAAACGCTGCTCTGCTGCCCAGGAGGAACCCTCAGAATAACCCCACTGACTTTCAAATCAAAGAGTAAGCGTGCTGCCACAAAATTCCAACATGCAGCAGGACACAACGCAATCACTGAGCAAAGCATCTCTCTTCAGAAGATGTTCCTCTGGAAATGTTTAAAGAAAAGCTCTCACCTTCAGCTGCGTTAGGCCAGCTCCAGGGCCTACCGAAGTCCATGACAAGAGTCGGACAAGAAACCAGCCTGACCCCTCCCTGTTATGTTCTTTTGTTGAAGGCTTTTAAATCTTTCTCTCATTATTTCACCGACTTCAATCCAGGTTACAAATGGTTCCCAGTCTTACTATGAAAGCTGAAGTAGGAACAAAATTATTGTATAGTTGTTGTACAAAAGAAAGTGGGTCAAAAGACGAAAGCTGCAGGCCAGGGACTGGATCAGTTCCAGTAACGCTGCTCTTAGCTCTGATCTCTCTTGAAGCTCTTTCCTCTGTTCATTCATTTTTGGCACAATTTAAAACATAAAAAAAAAAAAATAATGAATGTTCTCTCTTTAATAAAAATTTCATTTATAGGATACCCATGTAGACGTTTGTGTCGCTACATTTTCTCCCCAAGAATTTTTACCTATTTAGCCTAAAACTATCTGTTCAAATACATTTGTTTTCAAACAGTAGCAAAATCAGCCTGTTATCTTGCATTTCTAGTAGAGCTTTCTCTTTTTCATTTATAGCCCATTTTCTTCCTATTCTAAGATTTATCTACAGTACTGCTTGCAACTCATTATTGTGTGCAAACATCAACATCCCTGTGGGGCAGTGCTGTAATGAGGAGCAAGAAATTCTATTTAAAAGAGCAGGAAGGGGAGGGAAGGGGTGGTATTAGCACCACATTTTTACTCCTCCTCTGCCAAAGGAAATCAACCAATGTTACTTTTTGTTCCAAAAATGTGTAAAAATTAACTGTAAGTAAAGCATATTTTTACAAAGGAATACCCAACAGATTTAATTATGAGG
>NW_010128771.1:9411-31633 GCF_000699245.1 Pterocles gutturalis | reverse complement strand
GAGTGTGACACTTATGGAATAAATATGACACTATATTCAAACCTTTTATGTATCCTTCATCCACTAGAGACTGTTGAGCTGACCCCACTGCAGCTAAGGAGTCAGAAATTTGATTTTTAATGTCATAACCACAGCAATTAGTACATAGTGTCTGGATTTTGACACACCAGGAAGAGGCAGAGGAGTCTGTAAAATATGGTCTACTGAGAAAAAAAACCCCAAAAACTAAAAAAAAAACCACATACAGGAAAAAAAAAAAAAAAAAAGAAAAGAAGAGAAGAGAAGAGAAGAGAAGGGAAGAGGAGAGAAAAAATAAAAAAAAAAAAAAAGAAAGGGAGAGGAGGGGAGGGAAAGGCAAAGAAAGCCCAGATAGAATTAGAGCAATCCTGTAGAGCTGATTGTGCATGAAGGGATGGATGCCTCCAAGTGGCTCAGCGTCATGAACTGTAGTGCAATCAGTAAACCCTGGGTGCCAAATCTAGGTTGAGTAAATTTTTTGAGAAAGACTTGTCTAAATGCTGATTTATTTAATTTTCATCATAAAATCAAATATGGATTTGGATGACAACATAAAAATTACTTGCACTGTTCCTCTGTGAGAGAACAAAAATTAGAGCAAGGAAGCAGGGGCCACTGAGTCCCCTTCCCTTGGATTTGAGGTGCTAACAGGGGTCAATTTATTTTCAGTTAGAGAAAAAGGCAACTACATTACTGAATATAACATTGGTAATAGGGTTAAAAAAAGAAAACCTTATTATCTGAATGAGGTAGCAATTCTTAATGTTCTACTGTATATCACAAGTGTGATCAGCCATTCCTACTCCACATTGTTATTTTGAATAAAAGAACCCATATAGGAGCAAGTGTGTATTATAAATGCATTTAAAGTGTTCCAGTTTAAGGGAAATTGCAACACATGTGGACATAAAAGACCACCTTCTCTGTTCTATTCCATCTGTTTTCTCAGTATCATGCAGACATATGACTATATAGCCATCTCTCACACAATTCTTCTGCAGGCTATCTGGTTTATGTGGAGAGATGTTGGAAGGCTACAATGCTGATGCAATTTCTGACTGGTTAATAATCTCTTAAGGCTGATTATCAACTAGCAAAGACCATTTCAGGCCCAAGGTTAAACTACGCTATGCAGAGTCTGGCAGAGAGCAGGCTCAGGAATCAGGAAGAGAATGGAATCTTTCAGTCTTCCTTCTTTATCTCCTTCTGGATAAAATGGAGCGAATGGATCAAGAGACTGAAACAACATGGTATGTCATTAGCCAAGATTTCTTCTCAGTTCTCATCTGTTTCAAAGCACTGCTGCTGTTTCAGCTTCTGCTTCTCACTGGGAAAGGACTGAGTACAATTTGACATAATTTAGGGTATATATTGATGGGCTTTTTTCTTCTGTGGTGGAAAGTGGCGATAATGGAATGGTCTGCATGAGTAAAACATTATCTGCTTTGAAGTTAATGGGACTGGATTTCATCACCTGACTGTAGTAACCGGAGCATGCTAGTCAGAATGTGCTAGTGCAGAAGCTGGGCATCTCTTCTCCACCATTAAGCAGTTTCAGTTTACAGCAGTTGCAGATTCTACTTTCTATTTAACAGGACAGAATTTAATTTTCTGTGGTTAATACTTACTCATGAAATAATTTAAACAACAGGTTGCGATGAACAAATACCTCAGGACAATATACAGTCAAAGTAATTTTGGAAGGTCAGTTAATTAAGTTAAAATCCTCTCCTTTAGTTTAACCAGATGTGTTTCATTCATCTACTGGTAGGATTTATTTCACTTAACTGTGTGCCTACTTTGGGCTTGTCATTGTTCTCTAACCTGTGAAGAGAAATGAGCTCACCCAGAGAGAAATTAATCCCACTCTGTATTAGGAATCTATTCCTGGCTATAATAACCCTCATTCTGAAAATATCTCCACGAACTAAAGAGCCGTCTAGACAACCACCAGAGGCTAAACATGCAATTTTCATATAACTAAAGTTCGGTGAGACATATCCTACTAAAGGGTCAGTGAAGTTAGCTTCGTAACATTTTACAGGCTAATAGAAAATAGCTGTCCGCAAAATTCACATACACATATCTGTGTTATCAACAAATAACATGTTTTTAATTTAAGTTTTCACTACTTGTCAAGGAAAGTAGTGGCAGGGGGTTTGGAACCAGATGATCTCTATGGTCCCTTCCAACCCAAACCATTCTATGATTCTATAATGATTTGACAAATCATGCTTGTAACCATTTTGGAACTGTGCAGTCCTCCATCAACAACAGCCATTGTTTTGTGGCTATAGTAAATTTATAAACAAATGATGCTCATGATTCTTAAAACATAACCAATACAGTGAGGAATTCTACTAAACAACATCTGGATTCTTGAAGGAGGGAAAAGGACATATTTTGTTGTTCAAAGTGGACCTTAATTACATTGTTGTATCTCCTCTTCTACCAGTCATTATGGACAAAGGCTAAAATACTTTCTTCCAGAAATGTAAGCCAGGCAAAATTAAACTCTTAATTTCCCCATCAGGTCACTACAGTATTAGTAGAAGTATAAAGTATAATACAAATCTATTGACTGTCTATTAGAGAAAATTAATTTATTCTGTCATTAAATCCTCCAAGTAACATACAGTCATTTCGAGCTGTTAAGAACATCCAGAGATACCTTTTCAAGTGTCATGTATTTCTGTACGAAACCCACGTGTAACAGCAGTTCAAGGTACTTTGTTCTTAATGCCAAACACAGAATAAGCTTCTTACATTTTCTCTAACCTGGTTTTATACAGAATATCCTCTTGAGCATGCCTGACACTATCTGAGACATATTTACATTTATACTGGAAGATTAAAGATGCAATTTATAAGCCAAAAGATTTTATTAAATTATCTCAGACAGTGTTTTCCAAAACCATCGCAGGGAGATCGTGATGCTATTTTCATGCCAGTACCTCTGTCAAATCATTTGCCCTGTCACTACGAGATTTGCTGCCAAAAAGGAAGGCAGCATATTCAGTACCTTTTTGTACATCACAGCCACGTCACAAATCTGCTTCTAAGCTAAGAAATGTGAAGTGTTTGTCATTTTATTGGCATGAACGCACCAGTCAACACAAAGATGAGGACACATGCTATGAATAATTTATTTTTCCATTATGTTTTCTTGTTACCCACTGGGCAATGTGTAAGTATTGCTTTCTGTGCCTGATCTACATAGGCTTTAGAGTTATTACAGGAGACAGCTAAGATCAAGTTGTATTGATTCATGACCACATCTGGAAATCCCCAGTTTGGTTTTTAGTGCGCCAGAGAGTCATGGCTATAGCAACACCGAGGGCAGAGAGGACAAAGAACTGAGATTAGGAAATGCTTGGGATGAGATTTTCCAAAGGGAAAGTGATTGTTAATGTTTTGGAACTGCAAAACCCACTGGTTAGAGCATTATTGTCACCTTCTGTGCCTATTTGCACACTATGTGTAAAAGGCTTACTGCTGTGAGGGACTGCTCCAAGGGCTGAAAAACTTTTCTTACTCTTTAACTTGATGTACCTACTAAAATACTTACTGTGTTAATTCCAGAAGACTCTCAAAAGAATGTTCATGCATATTTCAAGCCTCACACTACCAAAAGGTGCCTCCTACCTTCTGAAATTCTATCTGCCCTGAGCTACAGAAGTGCGATTTCCATTTAGTTTGTCTGAGGTGTGACAAAAGGGTATAATACTATATAGTGCAGAACTGGCATGCACCATATTTCATCTGTTCTTCCCTTTCATAGAAAAATCACACATAGTAAATGTTTTTCTGTTGACTTGGGACAGTGAGAGCAAACCAGATGCATAAAGACAGACAAGAGTGTGCATGCACACTGTTGAAGCTGAAAGAAGCCTCTTCAATCAGTTATTTCCTTTTTCTTTTATCTCCTGCTCAGTATGCAGGGAGCAGACATATCACACCGATGAGCACAGTGTGAATGTTTATATTAATAGGTTTTCCTCAAAGTATACTTTCAAAAACATTAATTTGCTCAAATTATGTGTGCATAGGGGAAATCGCTTTAACAAACTAAAATCCTGCAGAGTTTGACACAAAATCCTATCATAGGTCACATTCACAACAGTTTTAAAAGGGATACCATTGACATGAGTGATGTCAACTTCAACTTATACCTCCTGAGGAATGACAGGTCTTAATATGGTTCGGATGGATATGGCACACTTACCTATTAACAAACAGAAATAGAAGGACACTCCAGTGGCAGTCCTTCTCTACAGTGGCCAAAGGAGGCTTAGCACACTTCCTAAGACTTTTTAACAGCTAAAGTGTCCTGCAATTAGAACAATGCCACCATTTTTAACTGCTTTAGCAGTGGAGACTCTACTTATCATAAAGTTGTGGCAGTAGCATTCTTTCCAAAGTTGCATTGTTTATTTGCACTCATGGGATGCAGGCACCCATGAGTTTAAGACAGGCTACAATTTAAAGACAGAAACATGCTTTTTTTTTTTTTTTTCAGTGTTTACATGCTTCATAAGTTTTAGTCCATAGACATGAGCACCTGAGTATGAAAGAGATTTGTCACTGTATCAGATCATGTGCATTTATAATGTGATGTGTGCTCCACTCTTTTGCAGCGGAGAAACTGACCATTGTAACAGAACCCAAAGAAAAGGTAAAGCTAGGACCTCTGGGAGACACTGAGACATTTTCACTGTGCCTTAGTGTTAAAACAGAGACGTATTCAAAAACAGCTTTTGTATTTGGTTTCAATAAATTTCTTTTAATCTTTAGCTACCTTTCAGTTATTTTTATTTAAAGAATAACACACTATGTAGCAGATACAAATGCAGATGTGGATATAAAATATTATTATTATTTTTCATTATTATTCATATTAATATGGGCATTCTTTAAATATATTAAAGTACCCAAATGAAATTACTGCCAGTGGGAACAAGAACCTGGACATTGTTCCTCAGGGATAAAAAACATTATTCTAGTCTGTTTCCTGGTGATTTGTTTGGTTGCAGCCGACAGTATTGGTGACTTGTTCTACCTTGAAGCTTGTGAATTTGAAGGCGGGGGGGGGGGCGGGGATTTGGGGGGGGCCTGGGAAGCTGGGGCTTGAAAGCGGAAAATGTGCATGGAACCTCTTGCATTTCACCACAGCTGATGGTCATCTTGTGAATCCTAAATGACAGATACACTAATCTATGGAAAAGGTAATGGAATAAAGGTTTAAAAAATCACTCAATAAGGTATAATAACCAAAAGGATTTAGTGTTGGAGATCCATAGACAGCAAGAAATCTGGATAGGAGAAGATCAGGAAGAGCACTAACAATTGGGAGAAGCATATCTACGTCTGAAGCTTCATATTTAGAAATAATTGATCAGCTTGTCACTGTAGTGTTTCTAAAATTACTTCTTGCTTGCCATGACTGAGGATGTGAGATGTAGATGAAGTGGTTGAAGAGAAAGGTAACAACAGCGGGTGTCCTGACTGTCCTTTACACTGCAGGGAACAACTGCCCATGTCCCACGGGAAGGGTGCACGGAGGATTACACTGATCTGCAGAAGAGGCTTACAGAAGTGCAGGCCAAGGAGCTTTTTTTCTAGAGAAGCAAGGACAGGATAATGTAAATGAAAAGATGGTTCAATCATGTGAAAAGCTGGGAATGTCTTAGCACTGGGAGAATTTATTTAAGGATTAATTCTCTCAACTGAGGAAATCTATGTAAGTAGCTGGAAAAATAAATGGATAAGACAAACTTTCAATTGCCAAATTACTGAAGGAAGTTGTAAGAAATCATGTAGTGCCCATGTCTGATTTCAGTACAAAGGAAAAGGAAAATCAGGCAAAGACACAGGAAAGAAAAGGACTGACAGAGGAGGAAAACAGGTAAGATATACACGGAAAAGGCGCTAGGAACACAATCATTGATAGAATGAAATCTAACCCACTTGGAAAATTTGGTGTGGGCAGTAAAATCTCAGAAAGCTTATTCACTGTTGCAAGGAACAAAACAGAAGAATCTGAATTACTGCCACAGGACATAAAAAACATATTTTAAAAGTGGTAGACAGGCAAGAATAATAAAACATGGTTTCTGAAAGATATCTATTATTAAAGATAGCTAGAAATAAAAGTGCTGAGGAAACACTAAGTAAATAATGTTACAGGGAGAGGTGATAGACCAGATAAAACTGAGTCAAGCCCTGGAAAACAGTATGGAGGAATTTGTTTCAAGGTGCAGAATCAACTTTAAATACTGATGCTGCCTCAAATCCTATGACTATTTATTCATTTACATTATGCAGAAGATTGAAATAGTCCTGAGACTATTTCCGGAGTCCCTAGACTGAGTCTGGAACTCAGATTTTTTTATACTGCATTTGAGCATTTGTTTAGTTCTCATTCACTTTTCATTCATTTGCTATGCTCTGAGGTTCTCTATCCACTGGTTAATCCAGGGACTCTGGCTAGGAGTTAGGCATGGTTTCCCCAGACTGGACTGCTTCTGTGCATAAGCAGGAGTCTTAGTTCACAAACTCGAGGAACTCTGAAGTTCAAAATATTGACACTGAATTAAGTGATGCGTCCTGGGGAATAAGCTTTCTTAATAAATGTGTTGCATGTTGCAGCAACACGTCCACGTGCCACCAAAAACCCATCCTTGGTGCCAAAGAAAACCCTCTGAATGCTACCTGGCCTCAGCAAGATTTTAAAAACAGAGTTTGTTGAGACCTCCAGTTTCACAAATCTCTCGTGATCACAGCAGAAACATTTCTTATGGGTTTGGGTCATCTTCTCTTGCTGACAAATATGAAGAAAGCCAGAATTCATTTTACTTTCTTAAACTGTTCCCCTAAGCAAAGCTGCACTGCTTGTGGAGAGGAAGAGTTTGAGGGAGAAGGAAGACAAAACAAACCAAATGAGTAGTAGTACATTTTATAGAAAAGTCAAAGACACATTAAGGAAATGGGTCCTGCTCCCCAAATACCCTCACTTTCTACACCTGGCCAATTGCTAATGGAACACTTTGATTATTTATTTTTCAAACCATAGACAGGGAAGGTATACATTTCTGAATATGGTGCTCCTTTCTAAATTCATTTACAAGTGTGTCTGTACAAATTTGCAGATATGTAAACAGCTGCATGTTTACCTGAGGTGAAGCTAATAAAAGTTTAATGTATTCTAAAGCAAAATAACCTTTTCAAGCTAGTGCCACAGCTGAGTCTAATGCTTGCTGACAGACTCTATTTTGGCAATTATTTTTAAAGGTCTGCTTCTCTTCATTTTATTAGCCCATGATAAAGTCAAGCCCTAAGGCATCCAATTTCTGAGTTAAATGATGAAATACAGTAGTTACTGAAGAGGACTAAATTAAAAAGATAGAAACTATATTATGTTTGAAAAAAAACCTTAGAGTGATTTTTTAGAAACTTGAGCTCTGACAAACAAGGAAGTATAAAGTGACACTATTTTATTGACAGCCCATGCTTTACAGTTCAGTTTCTGTGCCTTTCAGTTATACTAGATGGTAAGGTATGTGTTGTTACTGAACGCAAGAGAGAATATTTACCCCTCTGACTTTGTGCTGTTCAGAATCAGTTGGTTGTTACAGACTTGGTAGGAAAGGTATTGACAAAACTACTGAGAAAGGCAGCAAGCTGGCAAACCAGCAACAGCTACACTGAGGGTGAGAGGATGCATGCTATCGATTAAAAGCCTCTTCATTTTGGAATTGCAATGGTAGAGATAGAAATGTAAACAGAAAAGCTGTCTATCATTTCAAAACATACCTTTTTGTCCAATAAAGAAGCATGAAATAACTAATCTAAGCTCAGACATGGCTCATTAATTATCCAGACATTTCTAACACCAGGGGAAAAGGATTTAAAGCAGAACACTGTTTCATCTTCTTAGGACTGCTTATTTACATTTTACGGAGAAGTCTTAGGACAGAATGGTGTTGTGCAATGTTGTGCAATACATGGATGTAAAGAGAATTTGACCTATGTCTTTTTGGATACATAAAATATATTACAGTGTCAATAGGAAATTAGTAATCGGTATACATAAAAATCTTTTGAATTGTAGATGTGAGAAAGAGGCCTAGGATGGCAGCAGTAATACTAGCTTACATAAACTATTAAAAATAAACAGAATCTAGTAACAGCATTGCAGCATGACTACTAAATGGCCTGTGAGTCAAGTAAATACCGCGTTTAGGGAAAAGAAGCTTATTGATTACCTTGACCTTTACGGACAAGTACTAGTTTCTGGTGTTCTGGAAATAATCAGAAGTATAAGAGATGAGATGTATCTGACCAGTGTAAATTCCTTCCCTGTCTATACATAAGCTAGTAATTTAGACTCATTTTATAATCAGTGGTGAAAAAATGGGAATTCTAGACTGTGGTATGCCTCATGTTAGAGGAGGTATCTTAAAAAAAAAAAAATCAGATTAACAATTCTTGTATTTTCCCTTCATGGTAATGGGATACCTGCTGCGGATACACACATTAAACATGTACCTAAAGAGAATGTAATGAATTCTAACTCCAAATACAACCGAAATGAGTGGTATGTGCACATATATGTGTGTGAGAAAGCAAGAAATAGAAAACATACCTATTTTAGGAAGCACATACATCAACACTAGTGACTGGCTTTCTGCAATTCCATTAGTATGAATGCATTTTTTAAAGGCTTCTGTGACTTCATTGTCAATTTCTAGCACCTCTTTTTCAAGTAAGCAGCAGTATAACTTCCAAAATACGTGAATTAAGTCTTCCAGTTTGTTCAGTCATGAAACGAATTCAGCTGTAGTGTGACATTCTAGTTTGAGCACTGAGCTTCAAAAAAAGATGCAGACCAGACAAAGAGATAAGAGGACAATGATGAGAATATATAGAAACACACCATATATGCAAAAAGTCTGAAGGACATAAAATTGTTTTGATCAAAAATAAGTAAAAAAAAAAAAAAAAAGCAACAGACATTCTCGGAGCCTTTAAATACACAAAACACTGTTGAGAAGAGAAAGGAAATAATTTGTTTTCCACTTCTACAGTGGATAGGAATAACGGGCGTCAGTTGCAGCAAGACACATTTAGAGTGGACAGTAAGGAAACACTTCATAACAATAAAGACGATGAATCACTGCCAGTGAAAGATCAGGCATCTTTGTCACTAGAGCTTTTTAAGTGGTCAGTCAAGCCACTGTCAGAAATGCTTTAGCTCTAATTGATCTTGCACTGAAGATAGAAGCAAATGGCCTCAGTCCCTTCAGGTATATTGTCTATGAGGCACATCTGCTAGACCCCAGATTCTGCTTCCCAGAATCAAGGAGAATTTACCACTCAGAAATGGTGCATTGTTTTTCATCTTCTGACCTTCCAGCAATTAAACTGTCATCAAGGACACACTGTGAATGTACTTTAACAAAAATACATAATCAGTTTGAATAAGAAGAAACAGGATTTGACTTATCATTTATGGAATTGTAACATAATTCAGGCTGGAAAGGACCTTTGGATAATCTAGCCCAGTTGTCTCCTCTAAGCAGGTGCATATGTGCACCAGAAAGCTCTAATTGCCCTGGCCACTCTGTCACTCTCTGTAACCTCTTTGCCCAAGGATCAGCTGCCTGCATCAAAGTCAGCTATGATATAGCACAGCTGTGAAACCCTGGTTCAGACTTCTGTGAAGACAATTAAGTGGTGAAAAAGAGCAGTGAGAAGCCTTATATAGCTTTTCTAACCATGCACTCTATCGCATTGGCTCACAAGCCACATTTAACCTCAGACCCTTGCTTTTATCCTTCCTTGAGCTATAATATATGTATGCTGTGCATGGCCTTGTTGGCTTGACTTTCTTGCTTGGCTTCAAACATGTTTTGTCACTACAGACTTCTCTGTAGTGATCACAACTTGGTTGCCATCACCAGATCTGCTCTCCTCTTCTCATTTGGGTTCTGTGGAACTGTGTGCCCTGACTGCAAGGGAACAATCATCTGTCTCCAAAAGGCAGCTTGGGTGCATTGCCTTTTGTCCTGTCAGTGAGCACCACTGAGTCTGGCTCTGCCTTTTGTTCTCTCCCATCAGGAATTTACAAACATTGATAAGATTCCTCCTATGATTTCTCTTCTTCAGGCTGAATAGTCCCAGCTCTCTCAGCCTTCCCTGGTATGAGAGATGCTCCAGTACCTTAATCATCTTCATGGCCTGTGCTAGACTTGCTCCAGTATGTCCATCTCTGTCTTATACTGGGGAGCCCAGAACTAGACATAAGTACTCCGGGTGTGGCCTTACTAGTGCTGAGCGAAGGGGAAGGATCACCTTCCTTGACCTGCTGGCAACACTTTTCCCAACTGTATTTGGTACAAATGCCAAGGCTTTGGGAGCAGGAAGGGCTGCATGGGCAGTCTCTATGGGAGGAGGTAAGGGTTCCTCTGTGCCCTCTGGTTCCAGACAGCTCCACACCAGACCCACCACAGGACACAGCTGAGGCCATCAGTGAAGCTGCTGGTGTCTCTGTGCCAACATATTTAAGAAAAGACTGTAAACACTAAGATAAAGGAACAAGGCCGGAGCAGTAGAAGGGGACAGGAATTCAGAGGAATTGCAGCCAATAGATAAGCCCATGATCAAGGAGGTAAAACCATGAGGAGCTGTGAAGGACCCATGCCAAAAAAGTACATCAGGGACTGCAGCTTGTGGAGGGAGGACCACTGCCAGAGCAGAGGAAATCACTAAGAAGGAAGGCACAGTGGAAAAAAAAAATAGAGTTAGGAACAAGTTGCTGCAGAAAGAAACTGCTACACAGTGACCCCAACCTCCTGCAATGCCCATTGCCTCAACGAAGGGACTGAGGGGAGTGGAGACTAGGAAAAGGGAAGGAGAGGTATCTGCAGTGAAGTTGAGCCTGGGAAAGGGGGAGAAAGGGTACGTAAATGTTGGTCTTTGCTTCCCAATACTGGATCAGTAATTAAAAGTTTTAAATTGAGTTAAATTTCCCATGTCAAGTCTGGTTTGTCCATGACAGTAATGGGTGAGTGACTTCCCTGCCTTTATTTTGATCTGTGAGCTTTCTTGCTCTGTTTTTTTCCTATTTTTCTCCCTCACCTCACTGTATGCGTGTATGGGAGGAGTAACTGGTTACTAACAAAACATCTAAAATGATGGCCATCTTCAAAATTTTCTCTTCTGAGTAATTATTTTAATTAAATAATTTCTGAAATTTCTAAAGGAAAAACTGTGCCAACATACAACAAGAAAAATATAAACAATCTAATCCTTCTAGATAGCCATCCTCATCTCCATAGGGCCAGGATGCGATCAGTTGGGAACGACAGACAGAACAGCAGAAACAGGAAACTGAAACAACAGTTCTAGGAAACTGAAACTTGTTAATTGGATTAGGACAAGGCTGAGACATTCTCCTTGTTCACACATCCTTTCTGCCTCGTCAGACTCTGAAATTCTTGTTAATGTCTTATTTTTTGCCTTACAACTACCAAAGAAGAAATCAATGGACTGCAGTGATTTGATTTTTCAAGATGCTTTCAGTCAATGTTATAGGGTTCAGAGTCAGCGTTTCTATTTCCCTCCACAAAAAAAAAAAAAAATCTAACACAGCCTTATTTTAGCATGATCCCTCTGCAAATTTGGACTGAAAATTTTAGGCTGATTGCTGGAACTCACAGAAAAGAATAAGGAACAAAATGAAGGAAAGAAAAAAAATCAAACCTATGTCATTTACTCATATAAAAATGGCTGACAGCACTATTGGTAATGTTCTAAAGTATAGCAATAAAAATAAAATTAAGTCATAAAAATATATGTTTAAATAACATTTAAAGCTTTAGCTAGCCCTCACAGAAGATCACAGAAGATTTTACATATTTTCTTCTGATGTATTACTACTATGCTACTAAACAAGAGCTGCAATATTTTAAGGTGTGATAGGCAGAGACTAAAAAAATGGTTAAAGAATGGAGTTTAAATGATAATTTTGTATTCTCAAGCTTTCTGTGAAGTGGGCTCCTGTGTGAAATATACTTAAGAAGAGACAACTTCCTTACAAGAAAGATTTGCCTATTTTTTTTCCAGAGGTAATTAAGAAACAAAAAAACAATCAAACAACATCAGTACCATGCAACATTTCCAGCCCCTAGTATAAGGACAGCCACTACTCTCAAAATATAATTAATAGTTACAATTAATCATTCTCCCATTCAGCCTGGCTAGGATCATTGATTCACTTTAGAACTTTTCAGTTTGTTGTCTCAGAGGAAGATATTTAAGATAACAGCAAACAGGAATGATGCTGAGATGGAGGTAATGTCAAAATATTTAAAGTGAAAGGGCTGAAACACAGAAATATAATCAAAGCAAAAGGGCAATGTGAAAAATTTATATATTTGTTCTTGCCCTTCAACAAAGAAATGCAATATAACACCTGTCTTAAAGTCTGCTTGTTCCTACCATTAGCTTTGCCTGTTTGTTTCTATCTTTTAAAAATAGGTCTGTCGAAGGATGATTCCATGCTTAGCTTTTATGCTGAGCAAATTTTTTTGTTTGTCATGCTACAGAAAACACTGCAGATAGACAATCTGGTTAAAGGATACACAGACACATTCACCCTTACACTTATCTAAATTACAGTTCTTCCTTGGATTCAGGGCAGAACACTCAGAAAATTCTGTTTCAGCCTTCTCTGTGTTACAACTACCATCTAGTTGGTCACTTAAACTAGCAGATTACAGGACTGCTATTACGCATGAAGTTTTCAAAAGCACACATAACTTTTGCTTATGTTCCCATTGAAACAAATATTCAACACAGATATTAGTGGGTACTAGCTTGATATAGAAGTCTTTTTTGAGGCATTTTGGCTCCAAGATAAATAATTTTGTAATGATAAATCACAGGAATAATAGGCCATTGGAACAGAATTCAGCAGGTTTCCATCTTAAAATGAAATGACAGAAGTGGGATTTGGAAGCTGCAGATCCCTCAGCCTTCACGATGTGGACTGTTCACTGGGAACTCAGACGCTCCAGGGGTATGAGCAGATCTTCCACTTGCTGTGGACCACACAACCTGGTGAATTTAGCTTTGCAAGACTGGAACAGCCACTGAATTGATGAAGGTCCACGAGACTAACCCTCATTCCTTGCCAAAACTACTGCTGAGGAGCAGCAAGAGGCAGGCTGCTTCCCAGCTAACCACAGCTGAGGTTATGCACAGCACAGGCATCAACCCGTCCACACTGGCAGGACACAGACCCACAGCATCTGAGCAGGGTGAGCACACCAGGGATGCCCAACACCACACATCCCACTCACCATCCAGACAAAGCTGAGGTAATGAGTCACATCTAATATCAGTCCAGGAAATCTAATCAACAGCTCAGGAACGGCAGTGGACAGGGCTGGAGAGAGGCAGATGAGGTGAAGACTAGGGGCTGAAATGGGGCTCCTGGCCATGGACAGGATGGGTGGGTGCGTGTCCCAGGTGAGGCTTGTCAGGGCACTAAGGCTGCTTCACAAAGGAAATCAGGAGCCTCAGCAGAAGAGGTTTTCACTGTTAGCAAGAGGAAAATGCTCTCAGCAGGGCATCTAAGCTATCCTCCTACTTCTGTAAAAAAACATCCCAGTTTCATTAGAGTTAGAATCACCTTGGGTAACCAGCTGTGAAGGAAAAGTAAATGTCTGTAGACAGACCCATAAAAACAAAGAAATAATTAAATAGGTCCTTATGGATAAGTAGCATTCCAGAAAACAGAGCAAGGGTTGAGCCTATTTATTATTTGGTAGATGGTGTTCTGACTTTATGGGAAGAATAAAAGCTGCTTATTACTTCTCCCATTTTCAGTATTGATCCTGGTATCGTAAAAAATAGTGCTTGGATTATGATGCCAACTAGTTTCTGGGAAGGTAGAAAGTACACAAACCATATATTTCACATTTCCCTCCTGATGCAACAACATCGTCCATCCTTTCTGTTTCACCCATGATTAGTGTTAGTTAAATTTAAAATTAATAAAACCCAGAAGTATAGATGAAAAGATACCTTCTTGCTCTCTGATTCTAGCCCCTTGCTTTCTGTTCTACAATACAATTAATAAATTACTAGTCTTGACGTTTGGAGTAAGTGGTGTTTTTGTTGTCACTGTTTTTTGTTTTTGTTTTCAAAGTCTACTCCAAGCCATTTCTTTGCCTAGCCTGTAATCAGGATGTGCAATTGTCAACACTTGCAGGTCTTAAAATCAAATGTTCCTGACAGATTTTAAAAAGAAAAGGCTAATTTTATGACTGGCATTATCAAGTTATTTATTTTATCAATAAAAATTGATCAATTCTTATACTTCACTGAATCTGTGAATGGAAGAGGAAAGACCATTACACAACTGAGATGCAAACATGGTCCCATCCTGTGGGGCAGGGATGGATCATCACAGTTTTCTCAGCAATGTCACTGAGCCTCTCTCAAATGTGTTCATCAAACAAGTTGAATAAACCGTCTGATCAGAATTAACAGCTTCATTTGACAACCACATAGCACTGATGTCTTGCAAATAATTGTGGCAGAGAGAATCTCCACCTGAAAAAAATTCAAGACAGTTCAAGTCATATAGTGAGATTTTTTTGTTTATCAGTTTTGCTTCATTCTCTATCCCTTCCCCCAACTTTTCTCCAGCCTATGGAAGAGACATGCTAATACTTGCCCAACAATAGAATAACATTTAAAAGAATCCTCTTTCCTCCAGCTCTGCCAGTTTTTTCAACTATCTGACTATTGCCACTCTCGATTTCATTTATCTTTATACTACTGTGGCTACAAGAGTTCTACCAAAGGCGAAGGAACGTCACTAGAGCGGCTTTAGTATTGTCAAAACACTTTGAGTGCTGGAGTAGTGGATTTGCTGTGTAAATTTGCACAACCTCAAGCTGCTCCATAAGAAAAGTTGAACTGGCTCTTGGCTTACCAGGATCATAGAAACAGAAATCTGGCTTTGAGAATAATTCACCAGAAATCAAGAGGAGCTGTTTGGGCTCAAATTGTTACTCATTGGTCTTAGGTTAGTGTCTGAGTAGTATTTAATACAGCTATGCAGAATTTACAGATGTTGTGAGTCAGATCCATACCTCTCTGAACACCTGCCAATTACTTTTCTGTGAAGAAATTTGTTATAGTAAAAAAAAAAAAAAAAGAAAGAAAGAAAGAAGGAAAGAAAGAAAGTAAGAAAGAAACAGTAGGCTAGCCAGAAGGTCTTGTAATAACTTACCTCTGCTCCATAATAAAATCCTGATGTTCTCCCTTGAGGGAAATCACAATTTTTACAGCATGAGAATCCGTAAATTACATTTTAAAAACCAGAGGTAAAATTCTGAGGTGATAGTTTTTTCTTTCTTGTATGAACTTTCACTGAAAGAGAGAAGCCAAAGTCACCACTTCCTTTTAAGAGAGCTGACCCTTGGGGTCTTTTTTTTATTTTGTGCTCATGAAAAATTCTGATTTTTTTACTAAGTCTGCTCCATCTGACTATGGAATTTAAAAAAAAAAAAAAATAAAAAAAGAAAAAAGTTTTATTTTACCTATATGTGATGCTGTTGCAAATACCAACGTTTGTCTTCAATATGAGCCACTGTGAAATGTCCTGATTTCACAAGGTTTAGTTATGTCAGTAATATTAAATGCATACATCTATGACAACAGAGAATTTAAAATAATGCAGTACCTGAATTACTGTATGTCTTTAAGAACTTCTGCAGTTAATATCATGTGCTTCTTGCATTTTATGATGTTTTGTTGCATATTGCATTTACAGGAAAGTCTATTGACAATTTTTTTTCCAAAGCTTCAGTGTATGGATTGTGGTGATTTATGGGGGACAAAAATACTAAATTCCTAGACCTAAGTAGTTGCAGAGAAAAGTTTGAACATCTGAGATATAACATTTATGGCATCTTGAAGGAATAAAAGAAACTAATTTATTTTCTTAATTGACCTTTCAGCAAGTTTCTTAAGTATGAAAGACCTAACTTACTTTTTCTGAACACGGTCTCAGTAACTCTGAGTTGAAAGAGATCAGAGGGATTTTTATGGAGATAAAATAAAAATGAAGGCAAAAGAAAGATGAGACACCTGAGAATTATGCTAGTAAATTAAATTTACTGAGAGTATTCCTGGGTCTTGAAACCAGCTGGCACAGAAAAGCCTGTTTCTATGCTAGTGATCGCTGCTATCCTGGGAAATCGGGGAGTTGCATGCAAACTATCTATTGGCAGCCCTCACTGGAACTTTCCAACTACAGCATCATGCCCAGGAATTCTTTGGGTAAGTTACTCATGACATAAAAAAATAATGCCAAAAACACTAGCTAGAAAGCTAAAAGCTTACTATCCTAGGCAGTGCTATTCCAGCACTCAGAAACAGCATTAAATATTGCATAAAGAGCTAATAGTTTGTGTCTGGTATTAGGTTTGGACGAAATATATATATATAAAATTTTATATATACATAAAATATACATATAAAAAATAAATGCTGTAACAGTCACATCATATTGAACAGTTCCTGTGGGTTCCTATGTACATTCCAGTCTCAAACACTTTGTCTACTCTCTAGGGACAGGTTCATGCTGATTCAGTTTTACATCATGCCCTTACATTGGGTTAATCTAATGTTACATTTACTTATTCAGTATTGATCTCACACATGGCCCCAGGTTACAGCTAACCGTTCCTTGGCAAGGGAACCTGCTGAGTTTTCACTGAAACAACCCACAGAGCACTGCACAGAGGTGAAACACAAGATGTCTGTGTTTGTGTGCATGTGTGCCTTTTGTCACATATTTTCTGACATTGTTTATAGCTCTGCCATTCTTCAAGAAAACCCTCTAACTCACTGTGCCATAATCACAGAGCACTCTCGAGCTGGTTCAGCTGACCCTTCCACCATCCAGCAGAACAGCCCCTTACATGACAAGGCTGGAGTATATGAAGCTGATGACCAGTAGCTATCAACAAGCTCCACAATAAGTATAAGCTACAGTAACATAAACAAGAGTAAATTTCTCCTGTCTAGGTAAACACTGTTGTTGTAAAGTTATCAAAAAAATATATGCAAGGAGCACAGCTGGACTAGATAAATAGAACTGTTCCCATGCAGCTCCAACCAAATCCAAACTGCTTTCAGCTATGTAACTGCACCGGCTACTTGCAGCTGACCTGTTCTATTACACCCAGCCTCTAGAAGATAATTGAGTGCACAGATCATGACCTCAAGCTGAGGAAACTTATTGTAGGAGACTACCAAACACTCCTTGGTAACAGAACATAGAAAGGAGAACATTATGGCTCTCGTTGGCCAAACCCAGCCATGACCATCTCCTGTAGCTGTTTCCAGACAATTAACAGAGTGAACATTGTCTCACAGCACAAGGAAGTCTTGAAGGCTTTGTGAACAAACTGCTTCACAAATTGCAGGCTGGGACAAATGTCTTGGACCCAAAGAAAGTCAAAAACCATCCTCATATTTTGAAGCATTTTTCATCTCGAGGACCAAACTCAAGTTTGGGGAATTCACAAACCTGCCAGCTGAAACAGTCAAATTATTTCCAGAAAAGTGTTTTGGGCAAGAGTGGTTCAATTTGTCAAATTTGGTAATTCTCTCTGCTGACAGAGAAAATGTCAGCTGTGGTAGAACAAATCAAACTACCTCAAGCAACGTTTGCATGCATGTAGCAAGAACAAAAGGGGTTTGTTATTACCCTGCGCTCTCTGACATATAACTGCCACAGCAGAGCCAAGCACGCTGGTTAGTGCTGAGACTGTGAGGCAGGAGCAATTGTATAAAAGATTGAAAGTCACATTTCTAGTCCTGTTTGTGCCATAAATCCTCCAAGGACTTCTGTGATTTTGTGAGTATCAAATTAGACATCTCTGCCCACACGCTCAAGTAATCTCGAGCTCATACTTCTGCCAACAGCGAAAGAGTCCTGCTGCTTTGGCCACCACTGAAAGACCACTTCTGTCCTCTGAAGCAATGCCATATATGTTGCTCTGCTAAGCAACAAATCTGCCTCTTCTTTGTTCAGACCCTGCTATTGTTATTCAGAAAACGTCAATGCAGTTTTCAAAAAGCTGAACTAATCTCTCCACTTCATGCAAGAGATTAAATCAGTACAGAAAACAGTAAAAAAAATTGAATCCCTCAAAACTTCTACATCACATCATGCAATGCTAGTGTGAATAGGCTATATCATTTGATAGAGTACAATGATGTGAATGAAACTTAATTCCAGTTTAGAACTCCATACAGTCAGAATTGTTTCATATGTTTGCATTTTTATTCTTCCTCTTCATTCTCTTTTCTCCTAGTAATTTAGAGAGTTTTTCTTCTTTTAACTTGGGGCATCTGTTAAAACATGGTAAAAATCAATTTCACTAAAATAACACAAATCACAAGTGTGAAAAGGAAGCAGGAGAGAGAATTATTAAGATCTAAGCTACCTTTTCTTGTTTTACTGACATATGCATTGTAACAGCTTAATACCCTGCTCTTTGGGAAAGAAGAATAGCAAAAACAATTAAGTAGAAAATTTCTTTGCAAATGCAACTTCAAAAGGACAACAACATTTGAGGAATGCAGGACTCAAGTTGTTTATCCAGCCAGCAGAATAAGTGGGTTTTTTGCTCATACAAGTGCTTAAATGTTGTATCCTCATAATTTTTATAACACACACTCTAAGAGCTTTCAAATACAGACCAAATACTTCCTCAAGGGAAGCACTGAGTTTTCCTAGACGAGTGAGAATTTTCTGAAATAAATCTTTGCTGCACGGCAAATCTCACATGTTGTTAGATAATTTTTAATGAAGCCCTCTTGCTAGCTTCCGAGCTCCTTTCTTTTGTTGAGATTTAAAAATATCTTACACTATTTCTAAATTAGTCACACTTCAAGGAATCACCAGGGGTTTCCTTGCAGGTCTCTCAGAATTGGTTGCTTCACAGAAATGTTCATTTTATGAAGTGTGAAAAAATGGAAGAAACTGATGAATTTGTCAAGCTTGAACTGGAATGTAAAGACAGATTGTTTGATGCAGTAAATCATGTGAAAGCTATTTCCAAGGAGCCTTTAGACAAGCTGTCATGACACAGGTTGGAGAAGCGCTACTCAGGAGTCAAACAGTGAAAATGGTGAGGAAACTCACGTCATTTCACCTCTGTATGCCACTTCTGGAGAACCAGTTGTCATATAATAGAAAACATCCTTCCTGTCAGATGGATTTTTTGTTCTAGGGCTCTGCAAGCTGGATGCTTAAAAGGTGCATATTCACAAAGTGGAACTTCAGGCACAGAGCCTAAACCACGCAGGTTCCTCCTTTCACAGCCAGTGGTGAGAGACAGGCTCTTCCACAGACTCCTTCAGATATCACAGGTCAGCCTCCTTTCATGAATTCACTCTAAAACGAAAACGGCTTCTCTCCCGGGTTCTTGTCAGTCCACTGCTCCAGCCAGTTGAGGTTTCTCTGAAGGGCAGCACAACCATCGCTGCCCCTCCTATTTTTGCATCATATTCAGACTTGCCGAGGGTGCACTCTGTCCAGTTGTCCAGGCCGTTAAAGAAATGTGTTGGCCCCAATATCAGCTGCTGGGGCACACCACTAGCAACTGTTCTCCAGGAGGACTTTGTCCTAATGGTTGCAATCTTTTAAGCCCAGCTCTTCAGACAGTCTTTAGCTTTAATATCTACTTTTCTAGCCTGTACTTAATCAGCTTATCCTCAGAGACAAGCTGTTATAAGAAATAGAGTCGATAGCCTTACTGAAGTTGAGATAAACTGTTCTCCCCTCATTTGCCAAGCCAGTCATCTGTCACAACCTAAAGGGTTACTCAGCCTGCGAGTGTGTAGAGATTGTGACCGTGGGTTCACAGGATTCTATAATACAGTAGGATGTGGAGCCTTTATCCTCTAAATTTCACTATTTTATTACAGACTATCACAAACATCACAAAAATAACCACCAGGCAGTAATTAGTAAAGCAAATATACACATATTATGGAGCTATTACAAATTCTTATCAGCAATCAGTAATATAGCATCAATCGATGGTATGGCAGCAAACAATAATAGTAACAATCAATAATGGCAGCAATCAATAGTACAGCAACAATCAATTGTATTGCAACAGTAAGTAGTACAGAAACAATCAATAATATAGAAACAATCAATATAATACAACAACCAATAACAACAACAACCAAGTAGGTATATACCATTAAAGGTTGCCAGAAACATAATTAGTGAAGCAATCTTATCAACAATAGAACAGCAGATATAAAAAATTACTTGCATGGATACATAATAACATTATCAAGTGAATTAGACAGATTTCAGGAGGGGCAAACTATCCCAGAGGGGGAACCAATGATCCCAGAGGTGAGAGGACAAACTGAACCAACCCCAGAAGTGTGTGCCCAGAGGGACCAACAGAATAACAGGGCAAAGATGATCCATATCACAGATTCTGGATCAAGAGTCAGCCAAGCATCTCCAGTGACTGTCCAAGATCTTGCAGAAAGTTTGTGCAGAAAATTCAATCTGTTTAGGAAAGGAAAAGTCTGTGCAGCATGGAAAGTTCTCAGAGAGAGGCTCCATTTTGGGTAAACTTTAACTAATTTTTATCTCACTGAGACATAAGAGAGCATAGGACACCATCACTTCAAACAGCGAACAGGTGCAGTTAATTTTTATTTTTCACCTGGAATAACCAACAGATGATTACGTTTTCTACTCTCTCAGATCAATTTTTATTTTCCCACACTGTTTTCCTGTCCTTACAGTTAGAACAGCCAATGGTAGTTACTGATTCTTACTTTCTGAGGATGTGTTGCCTTTTTGTGGAAAATTGTGAACAATTTTCAATAGTATTAAAAAGATTATAATATTACTGCATTGATTCAAAGAAAAAAGCTTTATGTTACAGACTCATAGCCCCACGTAATGAGCTCTGATGTTTCACAAGACCCACCAATAGCCTCATAAAACTTTTAAGTCTACTGTAAGCATACTTCTCCTTAGTTATCAATAAACCAAAGACCTAATTACTAGTCTCCCCTTTCTTGAAGTTCTTAACCATCCCAGTTTATGCCCTAAGGCATGGTATAGATCTACAGTAGATTATAGATGTCTAGACAGATAGTAAAATGTTAAATGTATCTTTTATAGTTTTTATAGCTGCCTTTTTTCTTGTCCTATTCCTTTTCTATCTTGTTTTCCATTTCAGTTCTTCATGTCACCTTTCTCTGGTTTCCTATGGAGAAATGCCTATGACAGTTAAATAATTCATATAAGGATTGTTCATGACCTTCCATAAATATCCATTAATTTCTGGAATGTCACTCTATATACAGAGTCCAAATCAATTCTTAAATGGTTACGTGCAAAACCTGTTCACATCAGTGGAAGCTGTGCTCTGTCATAGGTCATCATTTGAGGTGGTACTGACAAAATTTCTTACCAGTATCACTTAATAAATATTTCCAGAACAATCTGATTCCTGACATCTATATAAGAAAGGAAGGTTTTTAATATTCTGAACAGCGTGTGACACTTTTTTTTGCAAGTACATCATGTGGGAAATCTCTCCATATTTCAGTGATTATTAAGTTTAGAGTGAAATTATGGTAGTAAACAAACTACCAATTAATCAATGTCTTACTCTTATCTTGTCTACGAACTTCATGATTGTCATCTCTGCATCTTCCCACTTGTGAGATGTGCCAAACTACAGTAGCAGTGTCCTAACAAAACTCTGTAGAAAGCCTTCTCCATAGAAGCCAGAGGCACTGACCCGAAGAATCAGAAACCCTCATCTCCCTGTTTTCTTCTTCTGACCTCACGAGTTTTAAGAAACTACTATGAAGAAGGGTTTGTGAGTAAAAAGGCAGAGTTAATAGGTAGTGATGGCATTTTCAGAGTTTAAGAGATGTACAAAGTAACTATCTTTAATCACTACTGCAGTCTTCTTTTGCCCCCTCCCCTTTTCTTTATCTCTGATTGTGATTTCTACTATTATTTAGCGAAATACAATAGCTGCAGGATATTTGCATCCTCTGGAATGGTTATTGGATATTTCTCCAATGAAGGTAGTGACCTACACCATTCATTATGATC
>NW_010128771.1:521-9380 GCF_000699245.1 Pterocles gutturalis | reverse complement strand
TATCTTTTTTTTTTTTTTTTTTTTTTTTTAATCTTGTCCACCACAATTCAAGCCTTCTGTCTTTTTTTCCCTCCTGACTTTTTCTCACACAGGGAGACTGGCTTCTGTCAGGCCAACAGGAAAATGGACAGATGACTCATGGTGAAATTGGACTGCTGACCTTGGCAACACTTAATGTGCTGCTGTGCTAAAACTTCCTCTCCCAGGCTGACCTTATTACCTTGCTGGCCTTCTCTTGTCTTTTACTGGTTGAAAGCACTTACTGTCAGCGGCTGTTGTTTTCTTCAGGATGGTTTGGTGTTAGTTCCTGATAAAGCTCCTGCATGCTACAGTATTAAACCTAATAAATAAGAATAAAATTTGCCCACCCTGAGAAATATTTAGAGCTAGATGTCAATACAAATGATAAATTACCTTTGTCAAAGCATAGCAATGTCTGTTGAATATCACGTAAGTCTGACCAATAGCTGCAAAATACACATTTTCTGTATTATTTATTTAAATTAAAAACCATGAGGCAGCCTGAGGAGACAGGAATGATGAAAGCCAATGAGAGCATGCAGAACTTCAAATTTTTGATTATTCTATTCAGTTCTTAAAGAGTGATGATAGGATATGGATTTTCCATCTGAGAAAGCAACATGGATAAAAGTTTTGTTGTGTGGCGAGGTTTTGGTAGTGAGGAGCTGCAGGGGTGGACTCCCTGGAAGATGGTCAGGGGTTGTCCTGTGCTGGACACAGCCAGCTCTAGATGGCTCTGGATCCAGCACAGGCAAAAGTGAGCCCATCAGTGAAGTTAGTGTTGCCTCAGTGAAAACATATTTAAGAAAGACAGAAAAAGCCAGAGAGAGGAGGGAACACGGAGCGGACAAGGGAACGGAAAGGAGGCAGGAATCAGAGGGAAACAGCAACAGAACGCTGAGGTCAGTGGGGAGGAGGTGCACCATGCAGAGCAGATACTGCTGAAGGGACAGAGCCCATGGAAGACCCATGACAGAGCAGAGGAAAAGAAAGAAGCAGGAGCAACAAACAGAAACAACTGTGTCCTGACTGCAAACATCACCACCCCTCTGCCATTGCCATTCCTCACCTCACTGAAGGCACCAAGTGTAACCTGTGGTGACAAGGGGGGAGGAGAGCTGTGTGATGTGAAGTTGAGCCTGGGAAAAGAAGAGGTGTGTTTTTCCTAAATGTATTAATGCTTTTAAATTGATCTTCTCCTGTAAGAAAGACTATTTGTGTTAGCAAGTGTTGCAAACCCCAGACTTGGTGTGCTATCATGCTCCTTCATGCTTGACTGCTTTCTTAAAGATGCAGAAATCAGTACGAGGAACCCTTGTCCGTATTCAATGCAAATGCAGCATCCAACTGCAATTTTTCAAAGTAATTAGATGGTTGGTTGACCACCTAGTTTTAGACAACTCAGTTGAACGCAGGTGTAATTATGATATATCAGAAAACACTGTTTACAATGTTTATTCATTTTTGCTAGTAATCAAATTATCAAATAAACTTTAAAATTCATTTTTGAAACCACTTATCACTTCTTAGATTTTTAGGAGTTATCTAAAAGATGACAATTAGATGAGTAAATTTAAACCATTCAAACCACAAAATTGAATGACACTGTCAATATACAAAAAAGAAAAAAGAACTAATGTGGCATAAAAATATGGCTATGAACAATCATGCAAGATTGTGTAAAATAAAACTAAATTACAGCTTTTAAGCACATATTAACCACATCCAATCAAATGCAATGAACATATACTAAGCTGCAAAAAAGGAACAAATTGTAAATATTTATTTCACAGTCTGCATATGAACAGACTTCCATCCTTGGCTAGGGATTGCTTTGGGTTCACATAACAGTTTAGAATAGTGCTAACTGACAAAAATACAGCTTTAAGAAGCGAATAAATTTAAAGTAAGTAAAAGTTTCATACCAAATCTTATAGAACCATAGAAAAATAGGGTTGAAGTGACCTTCAGAAGGTATCTTATCCATCCATCTACTCTGAGACAGATCAGCTAGTTAAACTAAATATTTTATTAACCTGGTCCAAAAAAATCCATTCAGTAATGCAGATTTCAGGAAAATTATTCCACGTCTCAACATTTTCCTTTTTTTGGTCAGAAAGTCTGTCCTATTGTCTAATATGAATAATTCATTTTGGAATTTAAGCTTATTACTTCTTCTTCTGTGTACCGTAGACACACAGAAACAATTATTTCTTTTGTTTCTGTTTTTTATATACCACATGACTCCACATGAGAAAAACATACTCTTGACTTTAGGCTAAATAACTCCAGGTCTTTCCATCCATCTTGCAAGGTCATGTTTCATAAGCCTTTCATCATTCTTGCTGATGTCCTTCAGAACGTCTTCAAATGACCTCTGTTTCTTTTGAAGTTTTAGGACAGAAACTGAACACATTACTACAGCTTATCAGAGCTCTTGAAGAGAGAGGTTATTTTACGTATCTTACAGGTTATATATGTCTTCTGTTCTTTTTCAGAACAGAATGACATGGCTGACTCACAATCAGCCCTTGATTCATTCCTTTTTTCTCTAAAGAACTTCCACTTAGCCTGTTGTTTACCCTCATGAATTTATGCAGTTGACTGTTTTTGCTTAAGTGCAGTATTTTTTCCTTGTCCCTGTTGACAGCATCTTATTTTTCAAAATAATTTTCTTCAATTTGACAAAATAATTTTGTAGAACAACAAAGAATTGACATTCTCAGTGTCCGAAATTATTTAAGAGTTTTCAGATTGCCATGCTTCCCAGGTGTGCTGTATTTTAGAGACCATGGCAACAACTCAATTGCCAAGGTTGTAAGCACATCCCAGCATATTCTCATAATTCTGGAGGTCCTGAATATCTGTTGTGACACTTTTATGCAAATTCAGCTCATGCAGCACCTCTCAAGAGCTCAGTAGTCTGTAAAATAAGGTCTTAACAGAGCTGAAGGATCCATTTTTCTGCAAAATTCCATGTGGCTTTAAGTCCCATTGAAGTCCACAAGAATGTAAAACATTGAGTACCACACAGTGCACTCAAAAAAATGTGTCCAGTAATGGATGAAATCACAATCGCTCTTTAGTTAAGCAAACTCTAGAAGTAAAGATGAGTGCAAAATCATCACTAAGCTGTTACATCAAACACTATTACAGAGGTCAGAAATTTTTCCTGTGCTTCCCCCTTATTCAGTTGCTGAGGGACATTTTTTCATTTAACTCATGGTCAAAAAAACAAATGGCATATTTTACCTCGGTTTGAATATTTTGGCTGTTTCCAAATGTAAGAAAATGTTTATATTTACCATGGTTTGGAAAATACCATTTCTGTTTTTCTGTCATACTGAAGCTTCAAAAAATAATCCTCTAGCCTAAGAAAATAAACAGATGAAAATGTCAGGAAGATTAAAGACAAATATCTTCAAAGCTGCAAAGGTTTTAAAATAAGGTGGTCTGTCATTCATAGTAGAACAACTTCTGTTCAGTTTTTCACAGAATACTAAAACTAAAGAGGCTACGAGCACTGGATGCCTGATGCTTTATCTTCAGGGTATCAAAAATCACTTAAAGCCCTTTGAGTTAAAACCTGAATTAAGGACCTCTTAGAAAACATTAACTGTATCTCAGATAGGAGGTGAACATGAGTAGTGATAAAGTCATTCAACATAAGCCACAGGTCTTTTCCCTCCTTTATTTACTTAGTTTTGACTTTCATTTAATTATCCTATGTTTATCTTACTGAAAGCCAAAAGAAATATTAAATTTAAAAAATACACTGATGCAAAGCCAAAGTGAGAATTAAATGTAAAAAAGCAAGAAAAAAAAAAAAAAAAAGAGACATAATTTGAATAATCCCATTACAGTCCATGAAGATAGAATTATCAGAACTGAGCCCTAAGAGCTAAAGATTTTTCAAGAAAAAGAACAAATGCTTTTTGTGCTTTTGGGGTATTTAATATATACAAAAAACTCTGGATTTTCTTAAATTACAATTAATTTTATGTGTTGAAGTTTTCTCCAGGCTGGAGAATGAAATGTTGTCTAGAAAACTGGGACCATGATCACACTAGTGAAATCTAAGTAACCTGATAGGAATAGGCTTCCCAGTAACATCTCTTCCCAAGTCTAATCTTGCTACCTGATGTACTTTTTGGTTTCAAAGTATCTCACTACATCAGAAATTACTCCACTTTTAACTGTCTCAGTGTATCTTGACTGCAAACCTAGCAGGGTAAAGACCTGCTTTTTTTTGTTCGCCATTGCATTGTTAAACACAAAAGGATTACAGTTCATTATGGCATCTCTAGATTTTCACAGGGAGGACAATGATGCCTGCGATAATAACCATAACCAAACTTTCATTCCTGAAACTGAAGAACTTGAATTTTTCAAATAAACTGGTTCATAAAGAATTCTATGTAAAAAATAAGAAAGAGAAATTCTCAGGTTTAAGTATATATAATTGAAAAGTAATTGCTTCAGTTAAGGAAAAAACCAGAGCAAGAAACACTTTACTATTTTACAAGTAATACTTAAATAGCTCTTGTAGAAATAGTTCTATTCATCTGTGCTCACAAAATTGCACCCTTTAATAAGTTCTTTTAATGACCACCTTGAAAATATATGCCTAGTTTCCTGTCTGCTGTTGTCTACAACTGAAAGTTACTAAAGTTCACATGCAATGAATGGAGATACAAACAAATGCTCCAAAATTAAGTACAAACACTTAAAAGATTAAACACCTCAGTGATGCCATTTTGTTTTTAATTACCTTGTACCTATGAATGTTGTACTTTTCTTGCAGAAATATCTTCAGATATTCCTGTTTTTATTCCTGTGTTTGCAACAGAAGATCCAGTACTGGGGCTTCTTTCCATTATCTTGCTTCCAGGAGATGTGTCACATTAACACATCAACTCCTTGGGAAATTATATAAATTAGATACATTTTTGCAGCAGCCTTCTTAGCCAGTATAAGCTTATAAGCATCAGTGAAGGAAGCACCAACTTCTATAGCTAGTCAGAGAGCTGAGGTTTGAGAATAAAGAACAATATTTCAACATTCCTAGAGCTAGGGAGTTTTTAATTAAAAAAAACAGAAAACCTACTATGCAAAGAGATAACAAATATCCATTATTGTTCATTTCTATAGAAGGCTTTTGAGTAGCTGCCTCATTAGAAAACAAAATCCTATTGCTAAGTAAATTAGCTAAGAACACAACCACAGGGAAAGCATACCTAACGAGTTTATTAAATTTAGAAAGAAAAATGTCTCATTTTAAACAAAGAAGCAGATTTAATACTGACAAACAAAATTCTAATCTGCAGTATTTGTGATGATTTGATGAATAGGAAACATTTGAAACCAATGGGAAGACTAACACTGACACCAAACAGCTTTGGGTCAGGTTCCAAAATTTACACTGACTCTAACAACTCTTTATATTCTACTAACATCTGTCTTATTAATGCTCAACACCCCAGCAAGTTCTGAAGTAGCCAGTAGGCACAAGAACAATTCCTTTGTGAGAGACTCCATGTATCGCATATCACCTTCTTTTACAAGAAAACTTGGACATTTTCAGACATATTTCAGAGTTGTGGAACCACAGAATTGCCACAAGCAGACATGTCTCCAGAATCAGAATAGTGGAGACCTTCTTCACATCCTTGCCTATATTCACTCTCCTGCTTTTCCCTGGATCCTCTCCCATTTCTTTTCCTTATCCCCTAAATATAGGAGAAAATCGTCTCCTGCCCAGAATGAGTTTTCTTTACCCACTACGCCATTAGTGAGTTATTTAAAGCTGGCTGTCTCTGGTCAGGGAGCCAGGCAGGAATCTGCTCTGTGCGTGAGCTACTGAAATACCAGCAACAGTCTGTGAAAGTGTTCCACTGCTAGCATACAGCTTGTACAATCTATAACCTACACAAGTTGGTTTAATAAAAGGTTTATCCTCCTCTGCAAATCTTGCTTCTTAAATTATCGCAATGTACCCATTAAATACCTATTAAACATATGTTCTATTTATTTTCACATCCACATGAGTGATATCCAGTAAGTGAGCTTCAATTACACAGAACATTAATATAACACAAATAATGGAGAATTACTTATTTTAGCACTTCATATACAGTTATTTCAGAAGACTCTAATTCTGGCCTCTGCATTTCAGGTTTGCCAGCAGTGATAACAAAAACTCATGGATCTGACTGTCCTTCAGTTCATTGCACATGAACTCGGTTTATAAAGATGCAATTAGTCAAAGCATTCTTGGAAATCATCTAAAAATCATTAAACATTTATACTGTAATAATTTTAGTAATTTTAATAAATTTGGATTTTTAACTTCTATTAGCCTATCAACTCCAACAAGCAACACATAATTTCAGACGTACTGCAAAGGATCTCTGACCTATAACTGACTGAATTTGGCCTGTATCCATGAAAGTCTACTAAAAAATCAAGTGCTGTCACCAAAGCAAAGTTAGAGGAGTAGAAAAGGGCTGCCTTTAGCTGTGGTGGTATTTGGAAATAGTTTTACAGTAGCTCTCAAATGAAATGAAAGCTGATCCTTTTTGAGAGCTGCATTATTTAGAATTTGAGTATATACTTCACATTTAATATTGTATCAGCAGCCTGTGAAACGTCTCATGCTGAACTTGGCAAATACTATACCAAGAGAGCTGCTAATGGAGATCGCCTGTATTCGTATGCGACAATTCTCTTGCTATTGTTTACCAAGATATCGGAAGAAAATAAGGTCAAACAGACAGAATTTTCAATATTGCTTCTGGACTTGACTCTCGTTGCAAGGCGTGTTTTTCAACACACATTTGAAAATCTTGCCCAGTATTTTCAAACGGCTCCAAATTTGATAAAAAAACCCAAACAAAACATAAGCTTGAGGCCAGTTTCCCAAATCCCTATTTAGTTTCCTGCCGCATTAATAGAACAGTCTTCAGGAGCTCCTGTGACTAGGTGGTGATTTAATGTATCAGATTTCTATATCTAAAAGCCTTGAGTCAATGTCTTATTACATATATTTTCTAGGCACAGGGAGAAGTTTTGGTCTTGCTGAAGTGAAGGGAAAGTTTTCTTTACTTTCAGTAACATCAGAACTTCAGTTGTATTTGCAGCTTTCCAGAATTCCTCACCGGTTAGGAGCACGGGCAACCTGTTACCTCTTTGCAACCCCCCATTTCAAAACACAAGTTCAGGAAATAAGGCTACTATGTTGTCATTTATTTATCAACCTTCATTTAGTAGTGAAAGCTTTAAACATGATTTATTGAAAGTCATACAGCAAACCAATGTTATGTTCAGAATTCTGTTTTTTTGGGGGGGTTTGTTTTTATTTTTTTTTCCTCTGAGGAAGTACTATTTTCTACTATGATACATATCAGCTGCAGCACATTTCAAGATTACTGCAAGTATCATAAGAACATACAGTACATACTTACCAGCATGTTAAAAATCACCTCCTAATGTAATGTAATTCAATACATTGTTCATTTAACATCTCATATTGACTGTAATATTCTACAGACATAAACTAGATAATTTTTTGAAGAAAAATGAATAACGGAAGAGGAAGATGACTATCATTAATAAAACATTATTAAAAATTAAAGAAAACCAAATTTTAGGCTAAATTTATGACAGACCCAACAACTGTTGTGTTGACACACAAAACTAGGATCCATCTTCTTTTATCAAGATTCTGCTTACATATAAGGCGTCTCCTTCATTTAACTCTTTTGACTATATAGAGGACAGCACACACAAAACTCAAATTCCTGTAGGTTTGAGATGACTTTATAAAAGAATTTAATGGTAAATTTAGAAAAGGTAGCTGGGAACAGAAGCAGCAAAAGATGAGAGAAGTAAGATGAGAAGATCAAGTAACCATTTAAATTACTCAGGAGTGCAACTTGGTGTTCCCAAATGATTTTAATTTAATTCATCTATAATGCATAAGCTTTCCATGATTTCACTTCACCATAATTATAATTGCTAAGTAGATCTTTTACAGACATGAAAAAAGACCAAAAAAGAGGAGCACATCAGCAGGTTAATGCAGAATTCCTTCACCTTTCACTCTTCCAAGTTTTACTGAGGTTTTTTTTTACTCACTGATAAGGTGCTCTAAAAATGTTTCATTCCTGATTGTATCCTTCTCCACTTTATAAAATTCTCTTGCTGATAAATTTTTAATTGTAATCAAAACTGCTGTTTTCAAAATGTAGATTTAAAAATAGAGATCATAAGGCAGACAATATTCCACCAGAAATGCTTGCTTGACAGAACTTAATCATCTAAAAAAAAAAAAGGTTGATTTCTCCAAACTTTTTGATGGAAACAAAGGACGTGGGCAAGTGACACCAATCTTCTCAGCCTATCATTTACACTGCTTTAGTTGGCTCTTCAGATGGTCAGATCATTAGTCCTCCATGTAACCAGGTTTGCTTAAATTCCCACCTCCATCTTAGCTCTGATTGTGGGCTATTCTTACCATGCCTGTATAACAACATCTTAGTATTTTTGCTTAAACCAAGCATACTACATTAATACCCAAAAGAAGGTACAGGATTAAAATTTCTTGAGACAGTGGTGATCAAAGAAAAAAAGAAACCTGTTCCAGAAAACATCATCAAAAATGAAAATTAGTGCAAAACATAAATGCCAGTGAATACCCCTCCAGAGCCTTCCTGAACATGGGTGAAGTTCCAATTTTTGAATTGAATTTGAATTCAAAGTGTAACTAGAACACTTGACTTAACTAAAACAGTTCCAAAATAGGGGGAGGGTTGTGAAGGAAAAGATTTAAAGGTAGGG
>NW_010128771.1:0-492 GCF_000699245.1 Pterocles gutturalis | reverse complement strand
TCACCAAGTGATGAAACACAAGGAAATGAAAGCTGTCCCAGATAAGCAGGCCTGCCGAGATGAGAAAGGGGAGAGCGAATGAGCGCAGGCTGGCAGAAGACATATCTCTGAGGTACTGGAAACAGACAGCTGATAGCTCTAAAGGAAGAAGCCTTGCTATTGCGATGTTGAGCCTTGTATGCTGTAATTTGGAGTTGGCAAGCACTGCAAATGGGATCTTGGCATGTGTCAACTTGCAGCATCCAAACATCAGCAACCCTGAGGGACCCTGTGTCTCTGACAACAACGAATGCTGGTTTTCAAAACTTGGCCTGATGCCTCCTGCCATTTACACAACACCAGCAAGCAGCAGGGATTTTTCCCCCGTGCTTTTTAACCTTCTGCAAGCGACGGCTTTTAAGTGCTCCCGAACCGGGTCACGACACCCACGTTTCACCAGCCACCCAACACCGGCCCAGTCCCTGCCGGCACTGGGCACCCTGCACCGACACG
>NW_010128770.1:26981-30782 GCF_000699245.1 Pterocles gutturalis | reverse complement strand
TACAAATATAAAAGTGAGTGATACACAGTAAACTGCTCACCAGTCGACGACCGAGGCTCAGCCCACTCCCGGCTAACAATCCCAGAGCAGGGAGAGTCCAAAAACCGCAATCCTGGAATGGAGATAAGAGCCTAAGCGTTCGAGACCGAGAGCTGACCGAGGGAGGGAGATGACCCTGGGAGAGGGACTGCCCAGATAGAGCTGACCTGTAAAGAGAGCTGACCTGGAGCAAGAGATCGAGCTTCCAGATAGATCCTCATCTATATACTGAGCATGATATGGAATAGACCATTGGCTAATTTGGGTCTCAATCCCAAACCTAAGATCAAATCCTGGGCTAGTAGTTGGGGCTGTGCTCCCTCCCAGCTTCTCCTGCCCCTGCAAACATTGGCACAGCAGAGAAGCTGAAAAGTCCTTGACTGTCCTGACAGCAACTATAAACACCGGTATGTTATCAGCCACCTTCTCAGCACAAATCCAGAACACAACCTCTTACTAGCTACTATGAAGAAAGTTAACTCTGCCCCAGATTAAACCAGAAAAACCATATAATAGGATTTCCAGTTCACCTGCATTTTTCCTGTACCTCTGACCTCATCGTACAGGTATCCATCAGTGAATTCCTCACTATCCAAGCCTGTGAAGAATAATGTATTCTCACCACCACCACAACCACCACCATGACTTTAGCCTTCTGACCAGCAGCCAGTATTAATACTTAGTTGTAGGCTTTTGTCACTGGCCACCAATACTGCTTTTCGTTAAAAGCAGCAAGGTGGTGTCATATTAAGGTGAAGATATTCTTCCTCTTTTTCATGACATGACCTCTCTCCCTCCTTACCAGTTCATTGAACTGTATGCTAATATCAGAGCAGCCAAAGTATTCTTGTCAACATCATTGCACAGTTAGGTATTCACCTCCACATTTCACTTGCTCCTCACTGTGCATGTCTTCTCTTCTTATTTTTTCCTAGCAAGTAAGGATAGACCAAAATCTCAGAAAATGCAGCCTGTGATGTGAATTAAATCGTCAGACCTTCAGGTCCCCATTTGTTAGTCTTGGTGTAGACATTTGTAAAACATAACTCCCCCATATAAGAGAGTTTGTACCAGTGGTACTTAGGAAATTTATGTACTTTCCCTAACCTGAAACTTTTTCTTTAGGCATATTCCATTACAAAAGCCATTCAGAAGATGTGCAGAGACAAAAACACTTTTATCCACTGTATTTCTTATGTTTGCAGTATAGCTGATTTCTATATCCCAACCGTCTCCAAGATTTCTGCGTGCCAAGACTATAATTTATTTTAAGCAATATGGACTATCTTAATCAGATTCCTATATTTCCTTACAGTGTATAGGCATACCTTTTCGTATTCACAGACTTTGAAAGAGAATGATTGATGAATGGAGTTTCTTAATCAGAGGTAATGATTAAACTTTTGGCTTTTAATACTTACTCTAGATTATGGACTCATTTCTTTTACTATTTTAACTTCAAGCACTGCAGTCATAAATGTTTCATCAGACAGAATTAGAGAATCTTCAAACTAGAAAAGTATTCTGTTACGTCAGACAACAGCTAAAACTTTGAAGAATCTCTGGTTGAAGTGCCAAGGGCTGTTTTATGTTGCTTTTGCATCACAGTGCCTTCTTTTGGGCCCATTTTTCAGCTAAATAAAAAGCACATTTTGGTCTGGAAGACTGCTAGACATTTCCTTTTCGTATGAATCATTGATGTAAACCAGAGAGGAGAGTGTCTCCATACAGGAGGAATGAGCTCTTTGTAAAATAAGCAACCCTCCTATGAACTCGTAGCCTAATAACTATGACCACTAAAGTTCTCCTATGTATGTCTTTCAAATATAAGTAAGTAGATATTTCATTGTTATGAAAATAATTTTTCTACAGTGTTTTAGTCTTTCTTTTCTTCATGTGATGTTCCACTGCTTGAAAAAATACATATATTTAAATCTTCATCTCCTGTCATGCAGTGATCTGGTTTGATATACAGGCTTTATCAAAAACATTTTTTAAGGTTGTTTCTTATTAGTTTATTTATATCTGGAGGTTTTTTTATTATCGGTATTACATTTAGAACTTTAAGTGTTCTCTGTTGTTACATACCTGCAGTGCCAAAACAAAATATTTTAATACATTAAATATTTTTTTAATTTAGAGCAAATCTTAAGGGCTATCATTTTATGCTTTGTTTAACAGCAAAACAAATCTAAAATAGTCAAGTTATAAGCAATTAACAATAGATTTTAAGATGAGCTTGATAAAGGATCCATAAGAAAGGCCATAAAGCTATAGAGCACTAAGCTACTATAACTTAATATATATTGAAAACTATTATTTTCAATATTTTCCTGAGTTTCCTGTAGAAAACAATTGCTTTCATAAATTTTACTTGTCTAATTTTCTTTATTTTTCAAATGCATAGTAACACAATTTAAAAATAGATGTTGCTAGATTGATCTTCATGTGTCTTGTTTTCCACACATTTAGAAATTTGTCATGTGTGTATGGTCACACAGACCACACACAGACATAGAGCAGCTATGCATCACTGATTGAAGGGAGTTTATTTCAACTTCCATAATGTTTTCTGCCTCTTATATGACAAATCATTCAGAATGGTCTTTGTTAAAAAGCTGCCTCTTCATAAGAAAGCTTAAGGTAAGTGCTGTATATAGTTTCACTAAAACTTACATCTCAACTTTTAAACTTTAAACTCCAGTCCCAGCATTCATTAGCCTCACAGGGGAAAAGGAGATGCTCTTCTTTTAAACGAAAACTATTAGGATGCAGTATTGTAAATATCAGACTGTTAAAAATTGAATTCTTTCCTTGCTAAGCCTTTAACTTATCTTGATTAAAATGACAACTGTTTCTGAAGCTTGACATATCTTAAATACTGTAAAGGATCCCATGAAACCATCTCCAAGAAGAGTTAAGATAAATGGGCTCAGAAAATTGTCCTATGCAACAGATATTGTTCTTACATGTGCTTACAAGGTCCTGCTTTGGGATGTTTTAAGTTTTGAATGCCAGCAACCACTCGTGTGCACAGAATATTAGAATATTGATTTGAAAAACAGAAATAGATGTTCACAATAGCTGCTTTTCTACTTTCCTCTCTACAAAACTTACGTCAGCAGGTATGCCTGGGCCTCACTTTAGCTTCTGGTAATTAATTTGCCTTGTTGTGCTAGTATTTATGTCTACTTGATTGTCAAAATAAAGAGGATGCCCGAGTTAGGTTATATTTTATTTTTATTTTATTAACTCCAGCCTTGGTCTCTGGTCCCCTTTTTCTTGCTTAGTGTCATTACAGACATTTCATTTATGAGTACTATCAGCAGTTATGAAAGAGCAATAAAAATGATTGAGGGTCCGGAAGGGACTGATTTATGAGGAAAAGGAGAAGAGCTAAATATGGAGTGACTGTCTAAATAATGATTCATGAATGGTGTGCTAAAATCGGTACATGTTTTAAGAGGGTAAATGAGAGAGGAATCAGGTAGGGTGGTTCAGAGAGAAGTAACCAGAAGTGACTGAATGGAAGTAAAGGAAGGATTTAGGCATATTTTTCTTTATAGCCGTATTTTTCTTACAGTAAATCTGCATGCAATAAGAAACAATCTCCCAGGGGTGCTTAAAGCAGTGCTGCAACTTGACTGGATCAAACGCACCATTAAAATGCTTTGAGAAACCACTCTTCTTTGAATCGGTAATAGCTATAAGAGTTCCTTTTGTATACATCTCAAAGTGCGCTGCAGCCAGTATTTAACACCT
>NW_010128770.1:2162-26955 GCF_000699245.1 Pterocles gutturalis | reverse complement strand
AAAGAGTGTTAGTGAACAAAATCAGTCTAGACACAGATATTTACAAATTTTGACATAAATCACTCATGACTTTCATCTTAAATGCTTTAGTTTGAATCACAAAAATTGGAAGAAAGAAATGCTTTGCCTAACAACCTAGTGCTCAGAAAATCGCAGTCCCTGGTTCCATCCTCTCCTTTATTTATAGATATTTGTCACTATGTCTGTTATCTCCTAGAGGAAGGCCCAGTCACCCATGTATAGAGCTAGTGACTATGAAGTTTTTGAGGTGCATTATTCTTATTTTCAGTTGGTTAAGCTATCCTGCTTCCTAGAAAATTCTTCTGTGTGAATTGCAGAGGGGCACTGAGAGTGACTGTAGCATAACAACCCTAGCAGTCCTCTGGAAGTAGAATAATATGTGAGCAGAGGAGGGAGGGTAACTTCCAAAACCTGACGAGTATTCTGATACTGGTCATTCTGATTGGGTCAGATGGATATTCTGAGATTGTGTAAAAGGAGCCTAGAGAACTAAAATGTTTCATTCACCTCTAGCAACATTTTATTTTCTAGTTTAGACATAATATTGTATTCACTTTGATCTGCAATTTTTTTTTCAGTTTGTCAGTTCAGCTTTGAAACCAAAAAAAAAAAAAATCTGACTGATAACTGCCAATCATATGTAAAAATGCTGCCATTCCCTTATAAGTCACAAACATCCATCTACCTGCAAAGCTGGAAGACCTAGAAACATTCACAGCACTAAGAGACAAAGCCAATTGCCAGATATCTCACAAGAATACCAGTAAGACAAACAGGAGAGAGGAACTTTGAATACTGGGAAGTTACTCTCCTCTTTCAAGAAGATCCAGCACGATCTTATTTTTTTCAGTGTGCAATTAGAAAGACAAGGAGAAGTGACTGTGTTTCCCCTAATCTGATATTCTTATACGTTGTTTCCCTATTAGAACATCCTGCTAGGCTGGTAATGTTTGAAAAATGTAGCTCAGTTTCAGCCCCTTCATAAGATGCATTTCTCAGCAGGTGAGGAAACAGTATAGGATGTTGTCTCTGTAAGAGAACATGGAACAGAATGGCAAAATCACAGAGTGGCTTAGGTTTAAAGGGATGTCTGGAGATTGTTTGGTCCACCCCCCTGCTCAAGCAGGTCCACCTACAGCCTGGACAGGCACAGGACCATGTCTAGACAGCTTTAGAATATCTCCAGGGATGGAGATTCTACAGCCTCTATGGGCAACCTGTGCCAGTGCTGGGTCAACCTCACAGTGAAAAACTGTTACCTGATGTTCAGAGGGAACCTTCCATGTTTCAGTTTGTGCCCATTGCCTCTTGTCCTGTCATTGGGCACCACTGAAAAGAGTCTGGCTCCATCCTCTTTACAGCCTCCCTTCAGGTATTTGTTTATATGCATTGATAAGATCCCCCTGAGCCTTCTTCCCCAGGCTGAGTAGTCACAATGCTCTGAGCCTCTGCTCATATGAGAGATGCTCCCATCCCTTAATCATCTTTATGGCCCTTTGCTGAACTCTCTCCAGTATGTCCATGTCTGCCTTGTGCAAGGGAGCCAGGAACTGGACCCAGCACTCCTAGTGTGGTCCCCCCAGTGCTGAGTAGAGGGGAAGGATCCCCTCCCTTGACCTGCTGGCAGTGCTCTTCCTAATGCAACCCAGGATATCGTTAGCCGCCTTTGGGGTAAGAGCGTACTGCTGGCTCATGTTCAACTTGATGTCCCCCATGATCCTCAAGTCCTTTTCTGCAAAGATGCCTTCCGGTGACTATCCTCCATCATATATACTGGTGCCAAGTTATCCTTCCCCAAGTGCAGGACTTCACACTTACTTTGCTGAACCATGAAGGGACTGGGGTAATGATGCTCAGTTTTTTAAGGAAAGATATATTTTTTTCCTGTCAGTCCTTTTTACAATATTGTCTTCTCAATTTATACTTTGTTTGGTCCTGCAGCATTAACAAGGAAGTTCTCTTTACACAATTGGCCTGCTAACTTATACTCATGCAAATCTTGCCTTGAATCCTGCCAATTTGGACTGGACAAGACCCAGTCAAGATCTGTGAGCTGGTCATCAATATGTTTGGTCTGATTTTTAGGTTCTTTAGATGATATCTGAAGGTCTTTTGATTCTTAGCATGTAAGCACTATTAACTTTCTCTATGGCTGCTAATTTCATTTATTGCAGAAAAGACTCTCCATTAGCTTTCATATTTTTCTTCTTTTACATCAAACTTCTTGCAAGAACTAGAGGAATTGTTATTACCCTAATAAATTATCTCTAGCAGCATCAATGAAGCAACTTTGAGGAGAAGAATGGTTTTTTCATCACCAAATCCTGAATCCTAAAAGCTGTTTTAGACTTTCATTGGTTTATGTATCAGTGTTATTTACAGAACCAAGTAATATATTAATATTTTCTTTCTAGAATACAGCAGTAGGTGTAGAGGTTGCACTGTGTATCATTTGTGTTCATAGATAAGTACAACTAATGCAGTGTGCATCAAAAATAAATCTATCCTGAGGTACTATGCATGAGCCACAGAAGCCATAGTATTGTATTTAGAATAATAATCAGACAAAAAATAACAGACTCACAAAATTTAATGAGGTCATTTAGTAAAAAAGTGTATTCCTGGTTTGTGTCAAGCTACAGGCCAGTGTAATATGTGCTTAGTTCTTCTTCTTTCTTTCTTTCTTTTAAATTCTTTTAAACAACCATGTGCAATGAAGCTATAAATTACCATAACATTAGTCTATAACCTTAACAAGGTAATACGAGGTGTCTGTAGGTTTTTTTCATAATCATATTGCCTGCATATTATAGGAATCATTGTGGTGAAAATAAACATCTCTAATATAGAGTGCCTTATAGGTGAGTAATCATTATTGTATCACTGTAGGTGATAGAGGCAACCTACAAAAAAATAAAAATGCTTCAAAAATGTCCACGCACAGATACTCAGATACAAGAACATTTACCTTTTAAAAAGGTCAAGAGTCAGCAAAGGTACTGCGCTTCTTCCTTCTGCTTGGAAAATAAATAATGATGGGTTAAATACCACAGGAAATGCTGTTAGGAATTTCTCTCAAATTACAATCTTGTCCAGATTCTGGGCTACTCCTGGGAAATGGAATACAGGTTCTAGTAACTTAAGTAAAAAAACAGGTTATGAATATAATTCCTTTTCTTTGGGTGCCTGCGTTTTGGGTTTTTTTCCCTTTTCCTTCTGGAGTAGTATAGCTTCTGAAGAAAGGCTGTTTTGAATTAGTTGCTTCTCCTGTCCCCTATATATACCTGAAAAAAAAAAAAAAAAATCTTTCTTTTTTTTTTCTTTTTTTTTTCTTTTTTTTCCCTAAAAAGGTACAAGAGAAAAGTGGTGGACTGCCAAGAAATCAGTATAATTTTTTACTATAAACTGCAGTGTGGCGTGTTCTTTCAGCTTGGTTTGTACCTATCGCTAATGTGCAGGAAAAGCAAATACTGCAAAAACCTGGTGTCTTGAACTATTAGTGAAATTTAATAAAGAGAGGAGATACAGGTTTATTCAAGAACATGCTTGCTGAGCCACAAATAATCCACTATAAAAGAAAAGGCTCTCTAAATGCTAAATGTCACCATTCTTTTATATATTCCATAAATTCAAGGACTGTCAAGAAGCAGGGTACTGCATAGGATTATTCAAGAGATAGTCTCTTGCCATTAAAAGGTAGAGAGATTTCAGCACAGGATTTGAAATAATAATGGGGAATCTTTTTTTCACTTGTTTGTGTTTGTTTGCTTTTTGTTTTTCTGAGATCTCTTTCATCTATTACTAGCTTAACTGTATGCATCGGTAACATAAATTGTCCTAATATTTCAGTTACAAGTTATATTCTTTACTGCTCCAGTCCTGGAGCTAGCTTCTAGTCCTGAGTTGGCTGACATTGTTAGCTATTATCTAACGCTGCAGAATTGGACAAATTGCTTTAAAAACAAACAAGCAGGCTAAGCAAAACAAACAATCCACAGGAAAAAGAGTTATTTTCTAGAAAGTTTTTCTATTTAGGCCATTAATTACCTCCTAAAATAAATCTTTAAAAGTCACCTTCATGGTGTGGTGTTTGCTATTCTTGACATTGGCCATGCAAAACCAAGAGGTTAATTTGAAGATTTTTACTTAGGATGCTCTGCACTTTGCATAGTATACTAGATACACAGAATGTGATTTTATCATGTAGCAGAAAATGAAATGCATTAGCATTAAGCGAAGTACTTTATTGATACTTATCTTACTGAAGAAGAGGACTTTGGACTGATGCCAGCATGTTTGGTAATTAATTGTGGTGGTCAAAAATCATGATGCTGTCAAAGACTCTCAACTTCTGTATAATGCCAGTGTGTTTTTATCCCCCACAGAGATAAAGATTTGGTTGCTAGGAAACTTACTTGAGTTTAACAAAGAGTAATGTAGGCATCACATCTATGGAAATCATGTATGAACCAAAAGCTGTGTTATTTAAGGAGCTACTTGCCCTAAAATACCTTTATTTTTGGTTTGCAATGGGTGGACAGGTGCACCTGTCTCTTCACAGAAATATTTTACTGTGTTCTGATTTGTTAGCATGTATAAATGCACCTTAATCTAACTCCAAAGTGCAGACTTCCCTGAGACTTGATGGCATCATTTCATTATCAGAAACACACAGGTGTTCAAATTGTAAGTGTCAGTGAATGAACCAAGGGACCCTACCTGTCTTGCCTGAGTCCATCTCTGACAAAATAATTCTGCGAATCTAATACCATGTAAGCAGAAAGGGGGAAAGCGAGAGCGTTATTCTTTGGTTTTGTCCTTTAAGAAAGAGAACCTTAGTTCTGATTCTCTTTGCCTTAGCCCTGAAGACTAGACTGTTTCTGTGTTGTTTGGTGCTGTCCCTTCACCTATGCAGCCTTTCCCCTACAGCTAAAGAAGAGACAGCTTCAAAAATGTTCTCCTGCTTTCCCCACTCTGAAACACAGTAATCCTCAAGAACATTCAGACAACTCCAGAGGCAGAAGCCTCACCTAGATGATCACTTAGATGCTGCCCCCATGTCAGCACCACCATTACACAGGGTTTAGAAAAGTTTTCTGTTCAAGGATGAACATATATGAAGGCAGTGAAGACACTGATGTACCTCTCTTCCTGCTCTAGGGACATTTCCCACCAGGCCACAGCTTTAATTTGATTCATTCCCGTTACCTGCAACTTTCGGCAGACACAGTCAAGGTGATAATCTGACTTTGTAAATATTTTGTAAAAAAAATCCATAGAAACATTCTGTGTCTTGGTTGAATGTGATTGGTTTTATCCTTTTTGAATTGTATTAAAATTTTCTGTGAGCTTTTTCTACTTGGAGTAACCACGGAAGTATAATTACCTTACCTGCTATTTCCTTTTTTCCCATTACCGATGTTTTTTCTAGGGGGTCATAAATATATATAAAAATAAAAACCCTGCTTTAAAATAACATTAGGATCCTTTGCTGGCATTTACCCTCCCAGTTTTATGATCACTGAGAGTAGATTTGCTTTTGGCAATGGGAGTATGACAGCTATCACTTGCACTGTGCAGACCACTTTAACATTGTTGAGATCGTCGAAACAGCATCAAAAACTGATGTTTGATGATCTTCAGTAAAATAACTTATTTCTATTTCTTGCTGTCAAAATAATAATGATATAAGTTTAAAATAACAAGTCAAAGAGAAAATGAAAACAGACCTTATGGGTAGAGACATTCAAGACATTGAATATGGGTTCCAAGTGTGCTGGTGAATATAAATTTTAGTTTTAAATAGCACTTCAGAGGGAAAATTATTTCTCTAAATTCAGTGAAAAATCCTCACTTTACTTATCAAACTCATTTTCCTGGAGACATTGGAAATGCCTCTGTGAAACTCATATCACAAGTTTCTGTCTGTGTTTTTGGGTATGTGCTGGCATTAAATGTATGTTTTGGTCAGGAGTAGCTCCTTATAGAAAAGTTATTTATATAGCAAACAAGATTCACCTGAAACAGAGTGGTAGGGGACAAGTATCCCAGTTCTCAGGCATCCCAGAAGAGGGAAATATAGAATTTAGAGAGATTGTAATCTACGTAAAAAAACTTTCAGAAATTAAAGCTATGAAAGTAATGAGAACATCATTTGTATTGTTATGAAAGCAATTGCAGAACTGAGATTTGCTTAAGAAAATTAATGTAGCTATTTGGACTACACAAGAAAAATATGAAAGGATGAGAGAGGAGAGATTTAGGAAATACTGGGGGATTAAATCTCTTAAAATCTGAGAAATCTTCTGAAAGCTTATCAAGTTTATATCACACCACCTTTCTGTACATAATGCAGAGTGTGCTATTATTCAGATTTTATGCTGTAGAAATGTAACTGTTCTAAGTGTAAAATCAATAATTAATATTGTAAATGTGATTATTGTTCACTGATTTTCATAAAAATTAAGTTATTAATTTCTCCTATTCTACATGTCTGAATTTGAAAGAAGGAGAAAGAATCAAGGGATTCTTGTTTTGAAGAGATCCGAACTAAGAAATGCTGGTCCTTCATGAGACTGAAAGAATTTCTGTTGAACTTAAAAAGCAAAGAAAATTGGTTTCTTCAGATTCTTCAAGATCAAATGTGCCACTGACTGAATTTTGTCTAATTATGAACAGAAAAATTATGAGTGTGATGATCCTGAAAAAGACTTTTTAATTTCACTGTCTTCATTGAAACATAGTCACAATGTTAATTGATGTTTCTTTGCCAGAGCTTTCAGCAACATTTTGACACCTGTATTTTAACATCTATATTCAGGAGCAGTTTTTATTAATTTCTGGCATCCAAAGCACTGCAGAGATCAATCTGTGCTGTATGACATAAAACCAACTGAAAGGCAAATCTTCAACTTGATCAAAAAGTTAAAGTTTCCTTTTATATTGATAAAATTGCCTTCAATTGAAAAAAATGGGCATTAAAAATAGTGAATGGAAGGCTTACATTCACAGATTTGCTGACAAATTTGGCAAGCAGAAAAAATATATGCAGTGATAAAGAGCTAAGGCTTTTAGATTGTGACTATCTAAAACTCATATTGAGCACCAGAAGTACAAACTGTAACTTACCAAAAAAAATTATCCAGGTTCATCTGACCACAAACACATCATCAGACACATCACTGACATAAAAATTCTTTAATGTCCAGTGACCCTGCACATATCCAGAATTGCCATCATCTGAGGATCCTGATTCCCACCTAAAATCTATGATTTGTATGTCTGTATTCTATAAATGGCCTAATCTCTAACCAAATATAAACTGAATTTTTGTGGCAGTCTGGTGGCTAGACTTCTTGTATAGGAAGCAGGTCATCTGGATTCAGTTCTTTCCTTCCCGTAACAGCATTCAAAAACTACTAGTAATTGTACCCCTAGAAAGAAGCCTTAGTCAACAAACTATGCAGAAATACTTCAGAGTCAAAACCTCTGCACAATGGTGAAACAGAGACTCTGCAGTCAAGAACTCTAGAGAGGGAGTGTGTAGAGGAGGGAGCATGAGTCTACAGCCTTGTGATCGAAACGTTAATTTTATGAGAAAAATATACTAGTTCTGTTCTGTTTGTGCATTTTGTCTTTCCAAGTCGCTGGCTAAAACATCGAATAACATCACTTAGAGAACAGATCCAAACCCTGATCTCTTCTCTCCTGATGAGCATCTTATTGCTCTACTTCCTAAAGCCCTGTGGATCCGAATTCTTCCCTGCAGTGATACAACTTCGGAAAGATAACATCAATGTATCTCTAGCCTGAACAGCAAACAGCATAACACCTGGTGCTTTTTCTGGAAATTAAAAATTTGGGTTGGACTCCCTCTCACTTTAACATTCAAGACCTGACAAAGGGGGTTGGATACCAAATAGAAAGAAATTACTTGACATAGGAGTGAATATAAGATTGATATAAGAGGCTTTTTTGTATAAGGCCTTTTTTTATAATAGCCTAAGATTTCTTGTTAGCTTGTTCACTGTGTGAAATGTTTAGGTTACCGTTCTAGTACCTAGCCCAGTAAGTTCACATTTCGTTGTGGATCAATATGTTTAAAATTTAAACTGCTCCAACACCCAACTTGTAGTCAATTAAGTTGTTTGTTAGAGCTATCACTAAGTAGCTCAACAACTATAGTAATGCGAGATGGTTAATCAGGCATGACATCTGGTCTAAAGATCCATACTGTCATCCATACAGTTAAATGTTCTCACTACTAAAATGGCTGTGTCCAGGTTGCTAAGGATGTAGTTAGTAAACCCAGGGGTTGCGAAACAAGCTCAGCGCTAATTTGGCACTACCACTCCATTAGCCACAGGAGCAATCCCATCGGAGAGATTTTCAGAGAAAAGCTGTTGGTGCTGAGAACCTGACTTGCACACTGTGGAGCATCCAGGGTCAGAACCCATGGATTTAGTGCCTGCATCAGTGGGAGGTCATTGAGAGGTTCCTAGAGTACCTCTAGTTTATTTTGCCCAAAAGGGCTCCCATGCAGGATTTCTGGGACTGCCCTGCTTTGTGAACAGAGGCACAGCAAGTGGGGTGATCTGCAGGCCTGTCCCGAACTGAACTACTAAAATAGTCTCACCCTTGTGATGTGAAACCCTGGAAATCTACAGGATTTCAAACCAGTCTAAAAGGATTATTAGATCTTGAGCCTGCTACATGAAGCCATGTGCCTTTAGAAATGCCCTGGGGTGTCTGGTTACCCTGCAGGCCAGGCAGCTCTGACAGGGGCCCCAGGAGAGGAGCACCCATCGCTGCAGCAGCAGTTGCACACCAGGAAGCACAACCCAGGCTGGATCAGCACGTACACTAGGGAATCCCTACCATCTCCATAGTGAGGCCTTTAGTTCAATATTAAGGCACCAGAAATTAGGCAGCTTTTACACATAGATATCTTGTGTGCCATGCTCTGCAACTATGCTCCCAGTATTGGGAATGGACACACAACGCTATGGAGCACATAATGGAGTCAGAGCAAGTCTTCTCATCCAAAAGTCGATACCTATCATCTGGTCATCTAAATCACCCCTTAGGCTCCATTGACTGTGTCTCATCTGTAATGGGAATGTAGATACTTATCACACAAGCAGACACCTATATGAGACACGAATTTAGGTGTCTTAATCTTGCGTTGGATTTCTTTCTTGAAATCAGAACTTGGCCATGCTAAAGTTCTGAAAGAGCGTTATAAGCATTATCAGAGTATTCTTGTTCAAAGCATTCACATTATAATTATTCAGATCAAGATGAACCTTTTTAAATGTTGAGCCTTTATGAAAGAGTAGATTTTGCAAGGGCAAATAACTTCAGCAAGAGAATATCCGTGTCTCAGAATAGACCCAAAAAGCTGACTTCCCTTGACAGTGAAACCAGATTACTTAATTCTGTGTGTTATTTGCAGAATGGTGATTTTTTCATCTACAACATGAATTTATTTTTGGTTTTGGAATAAATATGCTTACAGAGTAAATTTAGGATTTTCAGTTCTACAGGATTTCAATTTTCAGAAATTATCAATTTGCAGGGAAATCTTGCAGCCAATGAAAAATTCTCCCTCTGTTTTGCTGCCGTTATTCATTCTTCTCTTGACAAAAAGCAGTACCTCATTTCTCCATGTGCTAAAGGACAGATTGTTCCGCTTCACATGCAGCAGACACAGTGCCTCGCAGCTGAGGGGCTGGGGTCATTTCACTATACTTAAATCACTTCTGTTAGCTTTACAACTCTTGTTTTACTCCGTTCACTTCCTTTTACTTCCCTCTTCTGCATCACTCAGCCTGGAAATTGGAGGACAAGATCTCTCTGCTTTACAGAGGCAAGAGTCCCTCTGTAAGAGGCAAAGAGAAAATTTAGAGCTGTAGGGAGGAAAGGGGGAAAGGCTGGAAGATGGTGAGCAGGGTCATCTGTGTTTTAAGAATGAGCATCACTGTGGGAGAACTTCAACATGATATTGTTGGAAGGCTAACTGCAGAATGAAGGTGTTTCTTAAAATGTAGATGATACAAAGTGTAGCGTTTGAAAAGAAAATCTGTTTCAGAAACAGAAAAAAGAAATGCTTTGGAGAAGATGAAAGTGATAAAGACAGTAAAATGCTGAAAGTTTTTTGGAAAGGAGGTAGACGAGTGAAAATACAGATGGTGGTATCAGAATAGGAGAAAATCAAATCCACAACAACCTTACATCTTTTTTGAGGAAATTGCATCAGTAACTCCCTGGCAGTAACATTCATAAAGGCTGGGCCATATAGTCATAGGAGACAGGAGAAAGAAGAAAATGTGGTTTTGTGTGTGTGTGCATGTGCCTGTATTTGAGATTTTTTGTATGACTAAGAGTACCTTTTGTTTCTTGTACAATTTTGTCCTTTTTACTGAAGAAAAAAAAAAAAAAAAAAAAAAGCTTTCAGTAATTAAAAGCCCTAAACCAGGAAATAACCAACTGTGAAGGATACATTTTACCTGAACTACTACCCTAACACTTGAAGAAAGACTGATTGTCTTTCAAAAGCTTTTGTTGCCCTCAAGCTTTTCTATGGTGCTGTGGTCTGATATTCAGAAATCACTTAATTTTTATGGAAAATCTGTATGTGCTAGAATGAGAAACACTCATTGCAGTTTCATCAGGATGCTTGCATTTTTAACACAAAGAGTTATGTTGTAACTGAAAAGTGGACTCTATTTTTTTATCTGCTGTTTTTTTATATTATGCACACCAAAACCTACGGCAGATCACTGCTGGTACAGTTGGCACAGGATTTAGAGAGAAAGGGCTTTCCCTGTTTTCTGTTACTGAAAATCCAGAATTTGATTTCTAACAAATTAAGAACTAAAAATATGTATTTGAAATAACTTTATGTTAAAATTGTTTTCAGAACTAGAATAAACTAACTGTAGTATTGAGATTATAGCCAAGCAATTTGGTTTTTTAATTGCTTCATATCTATTTGTTGAAAATTACTGCTTCATTGTCCAGACATATGAAAAGAGTTGGGTCAAAATTAGCAAATAGTTTTCATCAAGAAAGGGGAAAATGTAATTTTGTATTAACATTGTTTATGTAATTGCTTTGATTTTTCTTTCTGAAAAAAAAGAGGTTTTTTCTTTAAGCAATTCTAGAGTATATTTTCAGAAAATCTAATTAACCTTTTAATTTGAAACAAATGCTTTTGACTTAAATCATATTAAAAAATATAATAATAACTAGGGTTTGATTGTTAATTCCATTTTTGGTGACAAAAGTCAAAGAAATCACTTTTGTACAAGTTGAACCATATCTGCACACTTTGTTGATGTTATTGTTTGGCCACTGATTAGAGAAGTACTTTCCAATTTATTTTTGCAGCTGTATAAAATACATCTCTTTATTTTTATTATTTCCATGACCAAATAATAGATAGAGTGGTTTAACTGAAAAAGAAATGTTTCTTTTTCAGAATGCTGAATACTTCTAGGTTTCATTTTTGCACTTTGCATATATAATAGGAATGACTAATACCATTTCTTGCTTTCAAACACTTCATCTGTGCTAGACATGGAGAGAATGTCATTCATTACGTAGCTCCTAACACAGTTTCTGTTCATTGACCCCAATTATACAAGCTATCACTACTCAGGCTTAAGAAAGCACTTAGCCATACACTTGAGTTCCATTAATGGGACTCGTTGTATGGGGAAAGGCAGACACAGGCTTGAGTGCTTTGCTGAATAGGGCCCATCTTTGGCACTGGCCCTGCCAGCATTAACATCTTGTGGTGCAAGAATAATCTAATTGATTCCAGCAGAGCAGCTCACACAAATAAAAGGTCAAAATTAAGCACACATCTAAATATTGGAAGAATCAGAAGCTTAATGTCTGTCTGTGTAGTTAACTGCAGATAACTGCAAGTTAGCATTGTCCACAATGCAATCTGGCTGCATACATACTAACTCAAATCCTGTGTCTGTTACGGGAAGTCTGGGAGGATACTGTTAGACTACTTGAGCAGCCACCGTGTCTCCTTCTTTGGGCCATCGTACACCTTTGCACAGCAGTGATGCATATCATGGGTTTGGTTCTGGAATACAGGAGGGTGAGAAGCCCTGGCAACAGAGCTGTCCATGCCTCTGCATTGAGCACCCATATTTCAGTCACAATCTATGAAGAACACAGAGTGACTAAACACATCATTCACAATTGCACAGTTCCCGTAGAGCTGTCGGAGGTAGGACATCGTAAACATCTTCCCAGCTCTCACATTGGACAGACATTTCCCCAGTAAGGGATACCTCGTGAACTGCTCACTGAGATAAGGGGCCAGGGCCAAATAGGTGCTTTCTCATGGAAAGGAGAAATGGTGATGGTGGCCAGGGAAAAACAAGGAAATTAAACCAATAGATTTTACTTATTATTTTTTTTTATGCAATATAGAGACATTACAAAGAAGAAGGAAAGCTAAGAGTAAGCATCTATGGTTAACAAAACCCTGTGTCTGCACAGAGCACACAGTTTTCAGATGGGCAAGGCATTTGTAGGGAGACGATATCTGTAATTCTGCACCAAGCCATAAGCAAAATTTACAGTTTGTCATTCACTTCACTTTGATTATTCTATGTTCTTATTGCTGAAGTGGTTTTTACTTTCACATGACAGTCCACTGAATTTAACACAAACATCTAAATCCTGTCATTCTTGATAGGCTCACCCATCCTTGTAAACAGGATTACGCAAAACAGCCTTTCTCTCTCCTATGTCACTATGAAAGCAATGCACTGATGCTTCAGGTACAGAACTTGTTGCTAAAAATATAACCTGCCAACAAAGAAACAAATGCATAAATTGCCTTTGGCCAGCCATCATATTTAATTGTTTTCCTAATCTGTATTACCTCCAAGGCACATGCTGCAACACTCTTGTATCAGATCAGACAATACAGCATCATGATTTTTCAGTGGGAAGAAAGAGATTTTAATGAAAATGCCATGTTTAATAAGAAAACTCAATAATATTCAGTCTTGATTGTTCTAGCTGAGATATTAATGTCTTGCACTTTCTGGAATTCAATAACTGAGAGGGAAAAAGGTAGAGATGGAGAATTAAAAACCACTTGGCAGTGCTAAGAATATAAGGTCACTGGAAATCTTGGTGAAACTGATCTAACAGCATTTGCTCTTTAAAGATTTTTGCACTATTTCCCAAGATAGCTAGAAGGGGAGTCCAAGAAGATTCTTAAACAATTTTGAGTGCAACATCTTTTGTGCACAGATACAATGACTGAATGCAACTGCCCTTCAAAGCCACAGACTACAGTTGGGGAAGACCTGGTAGTCAAATATTGAAACAAGCAGGTTTTGCATTCACCAGCTCTTTTCTGCTTTAAGATGCTCTATTTGACCTAAAAAGCCCTGTAGAGAGACCTACTGACAAGGGACCCGTTCTGTGGAGTTGTGTGCATAATGTAACAAACATGAGCAGATCCATTCACTTTCATGAGACTGTCCTGTGCATAAAATTAAGAATGAGTGCTTTTAGACCCCAGGAGATGAAGTCCATTATTGTCCATAATTGTGATCAATAGAGATATTTTGATTACAGGCTCGTGTGAATTAGGAGAGCCTCTGCTGAGGAGGTATTTGAGAGGGACTGACTCCTTTTCACTACATGCCGCTCACTCCACAATTGCTGAGGTAAGATTACTGCATATGCAGCAAATCCCCACATATCAGAAAGAAACTGTAGGCAGTGGCTGAAGGAAATTTTTGATAGAAATTTTGGCATGTGGGGCTTCCTAAATTTCCATATTTTTTCCACTGGAGTGATGCTATTTTTGGTGTCTGCATTTTTTTAAATGACAGTTTCCCAAGACTTGGGAAGAGCAATGTTTTGCTTATTCTTTTTGTCCCTTTTCAATTCTTATTGTGGTATGTATTTTAATACTTAAATGAATAAGAGAAAAAAGAATAAATAAAAAAGAAATGTTGACTGAAAGTGAGTAAATCTTTTAATCCCAACACTTCTTTTTAAGTAAGAGGCAAAATTTGCAACACTACTATTTTTCATGTATCACTTTTGTTTACAAAAATATGTCAGTTTAAAAAGAACAAGTTTGAACATTTTACCGTGGCTGGTTTTATACTTTCAAAACTAAAATCTCCAGCTTTTTCTTTTGAAATAACTTTCCATATTATACCCTTCAATTCTAAAAGTAAAATTTAAACAAATTATATAAAAAGCCTGGATATTTTAAGTTATTTATGTAAACCAAAGTAATGTGTTTCTTCTAGCCTGGGAAAGAAAAAGCTTTTAAAAAACAACATAGGAGCAAGTAAAAAAAAAAAATCTGTGGGAATGTATGTTTCTAATTCAGAGCTGAACATTAAACATTACAGTTTATTCAAGGTGAAGTGTACAGAATTTAGGTAAATGCCCAAAGGACAATACTTCATTCATTTCAAAAAGTCAGCTGTTGGAAAAAGGTATTTGGGTAATGATAACAGTCCTTATATTTTAAAAATTGTGGAACAGTTAAAGCATTTTCCGTGTTGATATAAAATGTGAGTTGCAGATCTCTACATCAGATTTCAACATTTCAAATCCTGATCTGCTGCTTCCATGGAAAATTTCACTAGTAAGTGGAGCATAAAACAACTAGGAAGAAAATGGAAAAACTAAAGTTGGACCAGTGTACAGTGAAGTATACAAGATTTATGAGGTCAAAAAAAAGAACATGATAGCATCTAACTCCCTTAGTCAAAAGGTTAGATTACTCTTCTTGAGGAGGGAAGACTCAGTTCAAGTCTTTGTCCTCAGTGTCTTTTATATATTATTCACTAAAGAATTATTGCAAGAAAAACAAAAATAAGGTATGTAAATCACTGCAAGACAGATAAACTACTTTAAAATTAAAAATTGTTATTTTCAGTAATTTTTTTTTTTAAGGAAGAGAAAATACTTGACTGTTCACTAGATTGGCATTGCAGGATGGTACAACATACATGTTGATGTTGTATTTGGTCACCACTCATACTGTATTTCAAAGATAGTCATCCTTTGGATAAGCACACTTTGGGGTTTATATAAAAGGTACATAAGTAAAAACAGTTTGAATGGCCAAATCACAAAATAACTCAGTTTGGAAGGAAACTCTGGAAGACACCTAGTCTGCTGCTCCTGTTTCCCAGGACGATTTCTAAGATGGGTTTTAAATATCCCCAGGGATGGAGATTCCACAACCTCTGTGGGCACCCTGTGCTGCCGATCTCTAGCCTGCCGGGATTGGGCCGACAAGCTGAAACATACAAAACCCACTCAGGTTTGCTGAAGGGGGAGTATTGTCGACAGCAAATGCTACCATGCTGTGTGCAAGCTTCCAATTTATTACTAAGGGTTACATAACCTCGGTTTAGCTTTTACATTCTACTGACCTTCAGGTTTTGTCTGTTTTCCACTACATGGTGTTTTGAACCTGCGGTTTCTCATGCTCGCAATAGGGCTTTCTGCAATGTTGCCTCATTTGTCCACGATCATTCTCTAACCTGGAGGTCAGTTTACATTTTTGCTAACCACTAGTTCTTTATTCCCACACTGTGCCAGTGCTGGGTCAACCTCACAGTGAAAAAATGTTTCCTGATGTTCAGAGGGAACCTTCCATGTTTCAGTTTGTGCCCATTGCCTCTTGTCCTGTCATTGGGCACCACTGAAAAGAGTCTGGCTCCATCCTCTTTACAGCCTCCCTTCAGGTATTTATTTATATGCATTGATAAGATCCCCCTGAGCCTTCTTCCCCAGGCTGAGTAGTCACAATGCTCTGAGCCTCTGCTCATATGAGAGATGCTCCCATCCCTTAATCATCTTTATGGCCCTTTGCTGAACTCTCTCCAGTATATCCATGTCTGCCTTGTGCAAGGGAGCCAGGAACTGGACCCAGCACTCCTGGTGTGGTCCCCCCAGTGCTGAGTAGAGGGGAAGGATCCCCTCCCTTGACCTGCTGGCAGTGCTCCTCCTAATGCAGCCCAGGATACCATTGACGTTCTTTGCCATGAGAGTGCATTGCTGGCTCATGCCAGGATGCCATGTCCTTTTCTGCAAAGATGCCTTCCAGATGGTCATCCTCTAGCCTCTACTGGTGCCTGGGGTTGTTCCTTCCCAGGTTCAGGACTTTACCTTTCCTCTTCTTGAGTTTCATCAGATTTCTATTCATCCCTTTTGTCAACCATATAAACAAAATATGATTGTACTCAAATTACAGCACTTAATCTTATGTGATTGCAACTTTCTAAGTGTTCAAAACAAGTCCTCAGGTAGCAGTGAACCCTTGCTGCAAAGTAGCAACAGATGTTTATTATCTTATTCAGATCTCAGTTGTCTCAGAATAGAGCCACTGAACGGTTTTGAGCTTTTCAAGTACAGTACAGTGTTCTGGATGTCTCCTGTTGGCTGATTTAGAAGCCATATAAGCAGAGAATATCTGCTTCTTTTTTTGATTTAACTGTCTGTTGTATCAAATGAAATAAATAAATTGACCTGTCTGTAGCAGTGAAAATAAATGATCAAACTGGAGTTCTTGTAATGACAAGCAAAATAGTCATTGAAGCAGAAAGGCTCCCCTGTCCCTACTGAATTGTTTGTGCCTGAGTATCACTGTCATCCTCCTGAGGATTTCATATCCTAGTGCAAGTAGTGATTCAGCTATGGTGGCTTGATCAACCCCACCTTGGCATTAGTCTAGTTTTATGAGCTTCAATTATGTATTTCAAAAATGTAATATTCCTCATCTTGTTATTCCCAACCTCTAGACCAGCATCTGAATCATATGCACAAGCACCTTCTTAATGTTGGACAGAGCAGCATGCTTGGGATTTGCACGAAGAAACACCAATCACAAGAAAGAGGTTTGGAGGAAGAGGTAGGACACCAGTCTGCATGTGCAGGGCTAGGATTCTTCCTGTAATTTTACCACTTACATAAATAGCTCTTATAAATAAAGAAACAATTCAGACTTATAAAGCACAAGTCCTCTAATGTCAGTAGGTAGTGCACAATGCATTGAACAAAGTAGAAGGGATCTGTCTACTAGCGCTCACAGCAGGGAAGAGGGGGTGATTAATAGGAAAAGAAAGCAACATATTGGAACAGAGCAGCAGGAAGCACAGAAGGACTATCACTACCTGCAATCTTTATTTCCAGAAAATAGAGCAACCTTGCATAAACAGGCGAGTGGTGGTAATGAGAATTCAACCTGTGTTTGTAGCCAGTTTGGAGGATGAGGGTATAAAAATGAGAATATTAAGATAAAGTTCCTTGCTACCCCTTTTAAAGGACAGATTGGGAAGTCAGGGAGACAGTGTAGCTGGACATAACCTTCTAAATATCAAATGGCTGGCTAACACTTGAGTACAGCCACACAGGAGAGAATAGATTGGATATGACCTGTCTTTTAGGGCAAATTGATCTACATCCCACATTGGGTGCCCAGTCTAAACATAAATCACTCCAGACTCCCTCTGGAGTGAATAGAGAGGAGCAGAACTTCTCTCCAGAAGCAGTTCATCTCATCCTAAAAAAAAATTCAAATATTATTTATCTCTATTTTTCTTACAGAAATCTTCAGTTAGTTCAGATTTAAATGTGAAACTGAAAGGTTGGGTGAAATAGATTTCACCGATAAGGCTAGTATGACACCATTTAAAAAATATTTTTGGTTTACTTTGGAACCAGATATGTTCTTAACAAATTATTTATCTCTACAGTTGCACAAGGCTGTAACTAGGAAATTTCTAAGACATTTGTCAAATCTGTTAAGAGTTTTTCAGGGTTTGTCAAATCTGTTTTGTTAGTTTTTCAAGCACCACCACAGTTCTAGATAATTTCTCCCAATTTTCGTTACCTTTAATATGAAAAGACTGTTATCATGGCAAAGAAATTCTGTAAGGATTATTGAACACATATAATCCACTGTGCTACAAGAGTATTTCAGGAATTAAAGGCAATATGTTTTCCCCTTCTTATCTGCCTTTCTGGGCACCTGCTTCTGGCCATTGACAGAGACAGGACATGAGGCAGAATGAATTACAGCCATTCCTTCTTTCTAATGTTTGCTCCTTAGTTTTCTCAGTAAGGCTACATAGCACCAGTCACGTTGGAAGAATACAAAATTAGCTTTTGAGATGTACCAGAGTCAAGATGGTTGTGAGATTTGTAACACCAATTTCTAGGAGTGATTATTCCAAAGAAACAAATTTAACTACACTGGTGTGGCTCCAAAACAAGGGTGACTGGGCTACCCAGGGTAGAAGTTAAAAGATGACAATCCCTGCTGGAGAACAAGAGAGCCTGGCTGAACTTCAAGAGCTCAAGCAGCAGGACAGAAACACTAAGTGTTTAGGCATGCAATGTCCAGTACAGATATCATTAAGATCAGCATGTTTAGAAGGAAAATATCCACTCTCTATCCAGTAGTGGAAAGAGGATGAGAAATAATACCAGCCATCCCTTCAACAGTTTTTGTATTCTGATTATCCTGGCAGGCCTGTGTGGGTCTAGCATCAACAGCTGTACTCCTTCTCAGACAGTGTCAAAGTTGCCCAGGCATGGCCAGGCTTTTAGAGCACAGTACAGTTTGTTCAGAATTAAACTAGACTAGACTAGACTATATTTCAGCTGGAAGGGACCTACAAAAGAATAGAGGAAATAGATCACAGACCAATAATGAGCTGACAGTCACACCTTGCTTTCCTAATACTGCCTATTGCACCTCTAGGAACTCATTTTCTTTAGTTTGGGATGTTTTGTTCTAGTTTGATGTCCCCTATCCTACCAAAGCAATATGTATTATGTTGATCTCTTGTAGTGATGGATAAATTATAGGAACAGCTAACAACCATGTACTGTAACACATATATGTGCACAGAAACAAATATAACACTCGTACAACACCGATGCAATAATTTTTGGATATTTCATGTACCCATAGCCTCTGTTGTATGTCAAGAGAATATTCGTTATTATATGCTTCCAAAACATCTCATCTGTTACAAAAGGTGACATCCATTCTACTGCTGCATTTTGCAGCTATGCTATTAGATCAATGAAGAATTTGATTCCAGCAGATTTGTGGAGGCAGCTGCAATGTAACCCCTGCCACACTGAAAAGCAGACGTATTATACTGAAGGAGTATGATCAAGTGCCGGCGTTTTAGAAAAATAAAACATTCTGAGGCCAGTGGCTAAATGCAGTAATTTGATAAGAGATTCCTGAGAAAGAGAAGCTTATAGAAGTTTGCAAACATCAGTGTCACCAAGTGCTAGAGAGCTGGACAGAGTAATCCATATATTTAATTTCAATGCAGCACCAGAAGGCTGTACAGCTTGCTAATAGATAGCAAAGAAATAGTGCTAGGAAATAACCACGAAGATAGTAAGAAAAAATGTGAAGTAGGTCCTGAAGTGCAACATGAGACTACAGTATGCAGAACTTTAATATTTTTGGTGAAATTCAGAAGGAGGAAAATGGCAAATCTGTAAAGAAAAATATTGTGGTTTAACTCCAGCTGGCAACTAAGCACGATACAGCTGCCTGCTCGCTCGCCCAGGTGGTGTGGGGGAGAGAATCAAAAGGGTAAAAGTGGGTTGAGATAAAGACAGTTCAATAGGTAAAGCAAAAGCCACACGCACAAGCAAAGCAGAACAGGGAATTCGTTCACTACTTCCTGTTGGCAGGCAGGTGTTCAGCTGTCTCCAGGAAAGCGGGGCTCCATCACGCCTGACGGTGACTTGGGAAGATAAATGCCATCACTCCGAACATCCCCACTTCCTTCTTCTTCCTCCAGTTTATATGCTGAGCATGACACCGTATGGTATGGAATACCCTTTTGTTCAGCTGGGGTCCACTGTCCCAGCTGTGTCCCCTCCCAGCTTCTTGTGCGCCCCAGCCTACTGGCTGGTGGGTGGGTTTGAGTATCAGTACAGTCCTTGACTCTGTGTAAGCACTGCTCAGCAGTAACTAACACACCCCTGTGTTATCAACACTGTTTTCAGCACAAATCCAAAACATAGCCCCATACTAGCTACTCTGAAAAAAATTAACTCTATCCCAGCCAAAACCAGCACAAGAAGGCAACACTGATCATGCTGAAACTTACTCAGCCTTCTAGGAACCAGTGAGAAACTCATGTAAAGTGAGGTTCTGCACCACACCTAAACAATTTCTCAAAATATATAGATGTCATCGTGAGTCCAGTGATCATGTTCACACCTGCCAATCCATCCAGGAAAAAGTGTTTTCTGTATGTGAATAAGCAAGGTTAGCTGGGTAGGTAGGGTACTCCAAGAGGGAGGAGAATGCCCTATAAACACAGAAGGGATATCGGAGAAGCTCAGCAAAGTGAGCCATGACCAAAAGGGCAAAGCATTTTCTCATATCAAAGGGTATTGTGCAATGTCTGTCAATGGAATCTCAGTCAGTACAAATAAGCTGTTAAGATAATGTCATGCTAAGCAGGCACCCTTTAATAGGCAAAAGATCTGAGGATGTGAGACTGAGGAATCCTGTTTGGTCCAGCTACATTTCAGGTAAAACAGGTAAAAGACATCAGGCTGAGCCTCGAGGGCTTCTGCTTGTGTGACAACACAATACACTAAAGGATTAAAATAGGAAAAACTGTTCTAGGTTGGCAGCAGTCTCTCCTCAGTGGCTGTAACACAGCAGACAAGAAAGGGGCATTGTTTAGATCAGCTTAGCTGAAGAATGAACTTGATTATTGAAGGAAAAATGTTGAGAGGGAAGATAATTTTGCTAATTAGCTGTATACTTGTATATCTGGTCCCAGCAGGTTAGTCAAGAAATTTCAGGGCAGAACAGATTTTCAAGAGTGAAAAGAAGCAGAGAGTAGAAAAAAAGGTTGAAGGAGGTGCCTGGAAAACAGTCTACATGTTGTAAGCAGCTGTAATGGCGGGCGATTGCAGTATTCCTGTAAACAGGTTTTGTTGTATGAAACTTGTACTTTAGTCTTACACATTCTTGTACAATGCAAACAACAGACATCAAGACAAAGCTGAATACCTTCAAAACTAGAGCATTCAGGTTTTCTGTCAGCCCCTTTTTTTCCCACAGACAAGCTGTACCTGTCCAAACTGTCATCCAGTACAGGCTGCATGAGGGAATAGCAACAGCAGGGCTGCTCTGCTATGCGGGGATGAGCTGAGGGGTGGGGGGGACCACAGCCAGTGCCCTCAAGGACCTGGGTGCAGTCCCACAGCTCCAAGCAGGGTGACATGGCAGAAGTGACTGGGCTTGTTAGGAGTCTTAGACAAGAAAACGTAGTGGGTCAGGTCCAGGGTCCCTCCAGCTAAACAGCAAGACATGACCAGAGTCAGGGCTGGTGATGAGGCTCTCCAGTTCATAATCCAGCAAGCCCAAGACAGATGTGGGCTACCCTGCTCCTGGTGTGGATTTGGTCTGTTGCAACTTGGGATATTTTGCAATAGGACTATGTTCCTGACCCCAGAAATGTTTAATTCAATGGTAGCAGTGTTCTGTTTTCTGAATATACAGCACCACACACTTAGGTTTCAAACTAGTGGCAGATGGTCCTACCATGCTTTACTGATTTTTTTGAACTGATGAGGATACATTATTTAGAAAAATGTAGTCAATAATTTATCACAAGTCGTATGGTATTAAAAGACCTATGTTGCATTGGTGCATCAGAAAGCTTTGCTTTCCCTGGGTTAAAGTAGGACAAAAGTGTGTTTTATTAATATTTCAGAACTGTTCTATAACTGGTCAGACCAGGTTCTTGTTTATAAAGTGTAACAATATCAGTCACAGGGAGTAAGAGTCCTCAATGTATGTATAGTTTGTAATGTTAAAACCATGGGTTTTCAGTTCTGTGAGATTTTAATACAACAGTGACCTTAAATACTTTCAAAACTGTGGAAAAGCACAGATTTTATCATTTTGCAAGGGTTTATGGTTGGTACAGATTAGTGAAGTGAAAATCAGAGAGGTTCCACTTCATAAACGCATTCATTTGTGTAGGCAGAAAATGCAACAAAAGAGACCTCTTGGGAGTATGTGGAGCTTGTGTTGAGCCAGTGGAAGCCTCTGACTTTCCCAGAAGGAAGGAATTTATCATGAGGTGGTACAGTTACCATTCCTCGAACATAGGAAACTGTGTATTATGCAAAGATGGATGAAGGATTTGCCTCTATAAAGCTCCACATTTATCACATGAAAAGTTATTTCTGTCTTATAGCAGCCCTGCAAGTGACCCTTTACATTTGGCTAGAAAAATATTCAGTCTCAAAATAAGCTTTTTCTCACGTTGCATGCTGGAGCAGCATGCTTCCTTACCACAGTTTACAGAGAAGTTGATAATATCGTAATAATTTTTCTCTCTCTTGTTTGTAAAGCACACTCTGAATAGTACGTGAAGGCTGGATTAAACTCCTTGTTGGAAATTAAATGCACCTAACAGCAGTTTCTTACTCTGAAAGCAAGATTCTCTGTCTGGACTAAATTCTTTCCAATAGGAGTTACCATTGATTGTATAAATGGCTCTGGAAGAAGCATACTTGCAGATATTAATAATAATAGCTTCCACTAATGCGCCTTAGCACTGAATTCCCAAAAGCACCCCAGATGGACTTAAACAAAGGAATGTAAAATTAGCTGGAGCGCCAAGCTGGTCACTTGTTAAAGAATTGTTTGCTTTCTTATCTGACTGAGCCTCACCAGCCCTTCTTTCACCACTAGACATGTTTGCTCTCTTTTTCTTGCCTCACCTCCCCTCCCAGCTGAAATAAGAATTATACTTATGTGCTTAGAAGCTGAAACCACTGTGTGCTGCAGCACTAGGAAAAACATCTATGATGTTGTTAAAATATTTATACAGCTGGATTCAGTGAGATGCAGCATCTCCTTTTAAGTTAACAAGCTTCTGTCAACTGCTAGTTAGGGAAAAAAAAGTTCAAAATCCTCAAACTGTTTTGCAGTAATCTTATGAACCATGTAATTCACAACACTGAAAGCACTGTGCGGTGCCACATCCCAAATACAGACTAGAACATGCACATAAGAGCATGCGGAATATACATACACTATTCTTAAGTCTCTATGCTTGGAAAAAATTTGCTTTAGTCCTAACTCTGGGATGAGAAAACATTTACAAGAGAAGAGGCAAATAATTTGGTTATTGTCAATGTGAAACCAAAGTAACTCATTTGTTTCTCTGTATGTAGATTCTAGCTGGTAAGATCGGAGAAAGCATTTTCCCCATAGTAGCAGAGCTGGATTGCTTTTATGTGTCTTAGATAAAGCTATTATGCTAGGAGTAAATTAAAGGTTACTATACAGTATTTATTACAGTCAGTCATATAATTATTTTCACACTGAAAATAACATCTGAAATTACTGTTTTGAAATCACTAATTTAGAAAACAGACAAAATTCTATATGCACGACCATAAGACCTTGCTACTGCATAATGTTGTTGACATTTTTGAGCACACACAGACTGACTGCTCACATAGAAAATCTGGAGAACATGAGCAGTGGAGGTTAGCAAGCTGCAGAGTGAATCAAACCCCCTTATGGTGTGTGCCTGTCTGTCAGACAGGTGCATGTATATCTCATGGTTTGAGGAACTTAATTTTCTGTGTGAGCAGTTGGGAAGAGGCTGCCTTTCTGGTCAGAACCTAGACAAGCCACTGTCCTGCTCTGGTCCAACAGCAGGCAGCACTTGTGGCCCCTTCCCTCTCTTCCTTCCCTAATGCAGAGTCTGAGCATCACTGACTGTGCCACTCCTGCAAGCCCTTGGAAACACCTCATTACCCAAGGCAGTTTTCTAACAACCTCTCAAGATTAGCTTTGTGTTTTTAACTCCATTGTGTAGTTCTGGCAATGGGGTCTGGACAGTATTAGTTCCCAGTCCTGCCCATGAATTTGTTTGCACACCTATTCTACAGAAGGGGTGATACAGAAAGCCAAAGGCAAGTATTTGTGCAAGCTTTCTTTTTGGTTTTGGACAATGCTCCCCATTTTAGATGCTGAAAGGTTGTACAAATTTTTACTCTGGGATTTAGATACAATTTCACAAAAATGTAATTGTGTTAGCCTGAAGTTAATAAAGCAACTACATCTATTTTTTACAATTCTAAGTATAACAAATAGGTGGACACTCAAGAAAATTATGCTTTACTGCAAACAGTTGCATGACAAAAATGTCAGTTATATTTAAAAGCCATAAGGGGTCATTTGTGGGGTCAGTGCCCTGGAGCAGACCTGCCAGTTCCACATCTAATTTGGACACGAGTTGGGATCTGATTAGGACTGAAACTAAATTATAAGCAAACAAATAAAATTCCCAGCAACTGAAAAAATGGGTTTTGGCTAGCTCGACTGATAAATAATGACAGGGTCAAGTCAGCTTTATGGATTAATGTGGATTGCTTGGTGAAGCAGGCTCATTTGAAAAATGCAAACAATACCAAATCCAAGGTCATGCATCTAGGAAAAAAGATGTAAGTTATACCTGTGAGATGAGAGAATATTTTGGTTTGCATTGATGCTGGACAGAATTTGGAGGCACAGGAGGTTAAGGAAGGTCTCAGATACTGTAGCTCTGAGGATAAACATAACCTATGGATATAGAATATTGCATTTGTAAACTGCTGTTAGTCTCCTGAATGCAGTTTTGCTGTTGATGTTTTTAAAAGGGTAATGAAAAACAAGAGAGTAGTGGGGAAA
>NW_010128770.1:0-2131 GCF_000699245.1 Pterocles gutturalis | reverse complement strand
AAAGAGTGATTAAGAAAACATAGCAAGAAATATAGGAAACTCAATCTATTCAGTTTGTTAACAGAAAATAAAAACAATCTGTATAATGACCAGACAATGTCTAGTGTATATATATATTTTTTTTTTTAATCTAAGAGAAAGCAGTAAAAACTAAAGATTGAAAATTCTGGGCAGATAAATTGAAAGTGCTTATTTGTGAAACAGAAGTAATTAAGCTTCCCTAAAGAACTGGAGAAGCCCTCATCACTTAAAGTGTTTAAGTCAAGATTGTATACTATTTTGAATTCTGTATAGAACACCACTGGATAGTGTCTTTGTACTTGGTGAAACAATCTGAAATTCTCTGTCCTGTTCTACAGAAAATGAAATATCACATTAACACTCCCCTCTGACTTTAAAAACTACATTTCTGGTAATCTTGAGCTTTTTCTCCAAGGAGCTCAACACTCTGCAGCTTCCTGAAATCCTGGTGGCATTTAGCATCTCCTGCTTCCCCTTATATTCTGTTGGCTAATGAATAAAATAGTAACAAAATTCCACAGAAGAAGCCTTGATTGTATGCACATTTATAGGGAGATTTTTCTATGGATGTGTATGAAAAATTAGGCTATACATCTGTTTTGAAATCTTACCTAAACCCCTGATTCATTGTTCACTCTGCATATTGAGGTCTGTTCTGCATCTATCTGCATTCGACAGGAAATAATTACATTTACATATGCAAACGAAATCATCTCCAGTAACCTAGGTCTTTGAAGCAAGGTCATTGTACTAAACTTATTACTTTTATCAAACTATCCTTAGGGGGTGGGAAAAAAAAAAGAAAAAAAAAAAGAGAGAGAGAGAACAGGCATATGTGGGTTTCCATAGCCTTACAATCAGTGCTATATTTAGAAGCAGGGCTCGCAAAGTTTGAGTGTGTTTCATGTGGCTGGATGTGGAGTCTGATTCTAGTTGCTTCCACTGTCTTTGGGGATGATTTTGATGAAGTGGGGCACCACTCATCACAAGCAATAGTGCCACAATTAAGCCTTTCAAGAGCAGAGTCAACAAGGAGAATTACCCATAGACAACTATATTGACGAAAAACTGTATCTGAGGTAAGAATTTGGATCTCTAAAGGGCTGTTTTTCCAGATCTTACCGTGACTTTGGGAGCAGCAGGAAAAAGAACAAAAGAAACTCAGTTTTAAAATACTCTACAGATTAGCAAGATTCATTTGTTTATTTTTATTAATAAATAATAAGCCAGCTTGCTTTGATATTCTTGAGCACAGAGACCCTTGACTTTGCATCCTTAGCGAAGACATTGACCACAGCAGTGGTCTCAGGCATGTGACATTTTAGCTTGTGTTCATTTGATAAAAGTATCAGACTTCAAAAATGTATTTTTTCAGAAATGTTAGTAGATGATTTGGTTTTTCAGAAATGTTAGCAGATGATTTGTTGTTAATGAAATGTTAGTTTTCATGTTATCTTTATAAAGTTATAGCATCCTGTCATGCTGTCCTTTATGCATTAGAATTTCAGAACTGAAAGCCACCCATGCATTAAGCAGTCTGGCTCACAGCAAGGTGTTCAACTTGACATTATAAAGAGCATGGATATTTCTGTCCCATGTTTTTTCAGATTAATGCATGATAATTATGCATTTTAAGGCATTTTTACTCTAATTTATTGCTCTCCATCCAAGCAGTATTGCTCTTAAGTCTCAAAGAGCATGTATTTCATGACAAGTATAATTAATAGTTTTTTCAAAGCAATTCCTTTGTGCATACTCTGTTGCATACAGTTTTATTTCTCAGAATTTAATATAGGTAAATTTGGGAGGGGGGAAATACCCCTCAACTTCTTATTTATCTCTTGCTCTATACATACAATAGGAAAAGAATATCTGTTCTTCTTTGAAAATTAGTATGATACATACTGTAAATTTTCCAAATGCAGTGTGTACTATAAGATATTCACACTGTGTGCTTATGAACAATGCAGGCCTGGGCTTCCTGTGTAACTTAGGCTGTGAAAAATTCAAATTTCCTCTCTGTGGGCTGTAAAAGGGCTCTATCTTCCTAATTTTAGGAGCCTGAGTTGTCTAAAATAGCAAGCAGAAGTAAACTCCCACTCTATTTGAA
>NW_010128769.1:50775-68911 GCF_000699245.1 Pterocles gutturalis | reverse complement strand
CTATTTTAAACATCCAAAGTGGCCTTTCTTACCGAGGTCGGTAACGTCCAGTGCAGGAGCATTCTGGTGATTTTAAGGGACGGCTAACAACAAACCCCTCCTCCGGTCTCTTCCCAGACTTTGCATAATTCAGGTTAGGCCCCAGTCCAGCCATGCCCCCAATACATATGTAACTTTCAGCACACAAACTGGATGACATCAATGTAATTACTGGTGTGCTCACATGTGCCTTGTTGAATTAGAATCCTGTTCATCTGAAGCTATTAAAAGGTTTGCCAGGAGAGACACCATTTATTTTATTTTCATAAAAATATTTAGAAATGTGTATTTACTGTCTCATTCCAATTTTTGAATGACTGAAGCATTTTCTTGCCTAGTTTAATTGGTTATCCAGATGGTTCTCAATATCCTCCTCATTCCTTTTGATGACCAGAAAGCACTTCTTTTTGGATAACATTTTTATGTTCCATCTGCCAAATCTGCTCTTATTCAGAGATTTTTGGGACTAGTTTTAAGGCAGCTTCTCAGAAATACATCACTGTAGTGATGCTGTACAATATGTGCCAAACCCACTATTTAAGAATCATCCCAAGTATAGATAATATCAATTATTTATTGTCAACACATGACAACTGTAGGAACATAACTCCTTTGCACATAATTTTTCCCTGCACATTTTGTAGATATGCAGTGGTCGTTAAGCCTTTGCCTCCTTCATGAGGAGCAATACACATGGCAATGACTGCCAAACCATAGCTGGATTGACTTACTGAATACTTAAGGTAATACGTTATGGTTAAATAAAGTATTCTTTTTGTCCTGGATGGGAAGGACACAATCCTGAAGCAACATGTTAGGAGTATTAGACTCTGTTTCTTTCCACCTTAGCACAGAGTAGGGCCAATCATTTGACATATTTTTAAACATGTGGAAGTCTATTCAGTAGTGGAAACTTTAAAAAAGGTACTCTCCTCTAGACAACAAAGAAAAAAGCTTCTCTAAATAGTAGCAGTATTTTTAGATATGAGAATCAGAATGCTTATCAGTTCCAGTAGTCTATGTGGTTTCTTACAAAGTATCTCTGTGGTTAAGGCTCTGATTCTGCAAACACACACTAAATTTTTGCTAAAAAAAGGCGAGCTGACAGAGTCTCACAGTCCTATATGAGATCAATGTGTTGCTAGTTGGCCAGTAGTACTCAGCATTTGCCTGTCACTGAATAGAAACTAGTTCCTGAAGCAGTGAAACCAATTAAGCCTAGTTTTAATGGATTTTTCTCCTCTCTCCTCACCACAGGAACCTCCCACTTCACTCCCACGTTCCTGCTAACCTCACCTCTGAAATGCCTCCAGCTTGCCTGTATGCCTTAACCCTTTGTAGCACCCCAGCACGCTCATGCCTGTAACTGACAGCTGCCCCAGAGGGAGCACTCAACACAAGCTATTTCCCAGCTGTGTGCTTACACCCACTGCTCCATCACCCAGTTCACATCTTCGAGCTCTCCAGCTGGCAGACCAGAGAGTTCACATTTCCCTCCTTCCCTCTACAGGACCACTTATTTCAGTTTTCCTCCACTATCCATCATCACACTTTTCAAGAAAGTTACAGGAACTTCAGTGTCTCTGAGACTCATTCCTCCTTCAAACTGAGGTGAAATCAGCCCACAGGTTCAAGAGTTAGTAGAGAGTGCTGACTGGAACAGACCCCATGCCAAGTCTGCGCAAGCTGCATTACGGTAGGCAATGAGAGTAAAAAGTCTCAAAGACACATTATGAAGTCATCCAGCTTCCTGCTCCATGGTAGAGTCAGCTGTGCCAATGAATTCCTGCCAGATGTTTGTCTAAACAGCTCATAAAAATCCTCTTGCAGTAGGAATTTTTAAACCATCCTCTGAAACCTCCTCTAGTGCTTGTCTGTCCTTACCATTGTTTTCCCCCATGATATATAATCTGAATTTCCCATTATTATTTTATCTCATTCTTGAAACAGTTCAGTGAACAAAAACATTTTTCCTCTTCTCTTTTGAAGACTTTAATCTTCAGTAAATTACATCAGTTCCTTTCCATCTATAGGTCACCACTGCAAGACCTCTGATCATTCTTGTCTTTTCTCTCTGCATACACTGCAACTGCTCCTTTTATTCTTTTTTGACTATAGTTCTAGGAACTGGACACAGCACTCCAACCGAGGCCCTTTTAAATGCTGGGTAATAAAGGCTGACTCTATGGGGATGCCATTTAATTAGCAGTATCAATCATTATAGTAATAAAAAACTGACTTCAGTTTGCAAACATGAAGTTTTACTAATTATTAATTTTCGACATTATTTTTGTATGCATTGTTTAGTAGGAAAAGTACCTACTGTCACTATGGAAGTGTATAATACCACTGTGGTTGATAAAGTTATATATGTATGTATGCCTGCAGTTTAATGGGATTACTGTGTTTCCTTACTACACAATAATGTCTGTAATTCTTCAGTTTCTTATTAAGATACAGTACAATACTTTTTTCTCCTCTAAACTATTATTTCGTATTCATTTTGTAAAAGGGATAAACTAGTTCATACTATTTATGTGAGTTGATGTAGTATTTTACAAAATTCATTTGTATTATTATAGTATACATAAGATTTTAAGTGAAAAGTCATTAGTAATATTTAATGTTTCTGTAAAACATTCTTTGTTTCAAGAATGAAGAGAGTATTAGCAACACATGGCAGCATTGTCTTCAAGATGCAAGAAGTATGGTTACCAGTGGATAAACTTGATGCTCAAATTTTGTGGCTGGATCTGGTTTATTGGGCAGAAACACTGCTTCTGATCACTCAGAGTAACACTTAATCTTGGTACCTAAGTGCCTATGTCCTAAGCACCCAAACTCATTTCTAAGCTTGTCTGTAACAACACTGAAACTAGCAAAAATACACATATTTAAGTGAATTATAGCATTTTAAAGTCTCTAAAAGTAATGAATAATTAATTTTTACCCAGTTTTGAGTATCCTAACTACTTTTTTTTGTATTAAAATGAAAACATTAAGGCCCTAAGAAAAACTGTATATAGTGTCCAACAAAACACACTTGGAGACTTCTGTAAAAAAGGTACCTGAAGGTAACATCATACGCTAATTACAAATTAGTGATTACACAAATTGCAAATGGACATCTAAGATAATAATTTCTCAAAGTAATAACTGCAGTGTGATTTTACAAGAAAAAGGCTATTCTTCCTATGCAAACTGCTACATTCCATTTACCAAAAAAAAAAAAAACACCACCTTATTTTTTTCTAGCCAGTTAGTATCTTCCCCATGCATATTAGCACTTTGGATGATTACTAATTATTTTTGCAGTCCACAATTTCCCAGTATCACAGAAAGGAAGATGACAAACCTTCAAATTTTGTCTCAAGCATCTAGGAGGACTCTTAAAGACAATAATATTGATTAAAATGGAAGATCAGTTGCTGATTTCTACTGATCTCTTAATCCTTTATAAAATGTATATTCTTCACTGCCTAGGCTGCTAAACATCTCTATTCCCAAACAGTTTACTTAGGGACTTTGTGACAGCAAGAAAGAGAAAGAATACTACTTCAAGCAGTTCATTAAAAAAAAAAAATCATCTCACTTTTTCAGGTAAACATTGATAGCCATTTCATATGTTTGGACTACACATTTCATAATATAGTAACAAATCCTGAGCTAACAAGAATTCCACAAGAAAGCAATTTTGGGATATGCTGAAGGCTGTCATATAAACTGTTGAACTAAACCTCATTTGTAAGAAAGCAGTGAGATTCTCTGAAATATATCTCTCACTCTTAACCTGCAAATCCTCGTGCATATACAGGATTGCTGACTCCAGTAATTTTATTGATAAATACTTTACATGACAAAAGGCTTGGGATTTTTTCCTTGCAAGGCTACGTCTAACATCTGCAGCATTCAAATGATTCCCTCAAATTTAGTTTCTATTAAAAATAAGTGAACAACCAAAACCTTCAAAAGTAAAAGCTAAGGTTCAGAAGGCAAATAAATATAATCCAAAACTTAATATTTAAAATAATAAATATTTCATTTTGAAGCTAATGTTATGTTAGGCTGGGTAGATTTGATAGTCCTGATGTACCACTAGACTTCATTGTATATACTCATAGAAACTATATGTTACAGTCTATTATTAGCTGTAGTGCAGCTGTGTATTAAGTCTTCAAACACTTAAAAGACAGCCTCAAAATATATCAGACTGATATTCTGTATTTAATAATTATCATCATTGACTAATTTAATGGATCTCAGTTATTTTGTAAAGAAAGGTTTCACAGAATCACAGAATGTTAGAGATTGGAAGGGACCTCAAAAGATCATCTAGTCCAATCCCCCTGCCGGAGCAGGACACCTAGATCAGATCACACAGGAACGCAAGTTTGAACTTCATGCACTTGATTTATTTACCACTTATGTCCTTTTCCAAGATTTATAAGAAGTTGGAATTGAAAGAAAAGGTGGAAGACAGGTTTTATAGAAAGAGTAGAAAGACAGAAGGATTTTTAGTTTAGCAATGGATACAGTGTTGGGGAGACAAACAAAAATAATCTTTTTAAAGTGAAAAAGATACTAAATTATTTTAAAAAGTTATTCTGGGTGGGAAAAGCTGCCTTGTTACCCTTTAAATTATATAAACATATTGAAGTGTATTACAGAAGCATTTTCAGCACTGGAGATTTTAGGCAATACCAAATCTATTAACTATTCAGAAGCACTATGTAAGTTAATATCAGACTTGCCTTCTTCCCCAGCTTCATCCCTCCTGATAATGGCCAGCATCTTGACATTTCATAGACACCCTAGCATAAAGGAATCAAAGTATTAGGTTGCATGTATTTTTTTCTTTATTTAGCAGTTTTTTAGAAAATACATTTTAATAATCTATCAACCAATTGTAGGCTGTCTAGCAAATCTGATAAGTTATGGAACTCCACAGAAATATTTATGATCAGCATATTTCTAGACAATTATTACCTTGCAGCTTTAAGAGGGAAGCAAGTGGCTGTCTGCCAACATGGGTGAAGTAATTCATCTAAATTCTGTTTTAGAATAACAAGCTCTGATTTTCAAGACAGAAGTGGTACGCTATTAGCAACAGAGAGAGCCAGCACAAGCATTGTCCTTCTGAGGATCAGTATGAATCCAAGGAGAGGCTTAAGACCATCAAGTTATTTTGCAAGAATACATAACTAGTCATTAGACAAAATACAATTCCAGTCAACCTGTTTTAGATTCCAACTAAATTTAAAAGCCTTTAAAACCAATTAAAATCTCCTGAATCATCCAGTTCTTACTATGTAAATATGTGATCTTCATTTAACTCCTTCTGAGCCAAAAATGAGATGTGTAATTATGTAACATTTTAAATGGTGTAACGTTGGAAAAATTCTGTGGACATGTAGCACATGATACTATACAGAAATCAATTTATAACTACTTGACAATTCAGTAAGTCAATTACAAGATGAAAAACTGATTTTAAAATACTGTAAAACATAATAACTTTTCCAGTTTCTAAATGTGCATATCTAAGGTTGGACACGATAAGAAGGTATTTCTGAGGGGATTTTTTTGGCCAGGTTTTTGTGAGGTTATGACTGGGTGGAATAAATTACACCATGCCCTGAAGACCAACATAGCTGGACAGATATAGGTAATTAGAAACAGTATCAAGTAATAAGTCATCCATTAAATAGGGTTTTTTCCATTTTTTTTAAAAGTCAAAGACTATTACCAGATCTGAATTAGTCTGACAGATAATCTTGTCTACACAAATAATCAGGTGCCAGCTAAAGCCTAAACATTTTATAAAAAGTTCTGAACCAAACTCAACACATCTTTAGTTTAATACAGAAACAAACAGCTAACAGCATATGCAAACACGTGTAGCTAGCACAAATAAGTTAGTTTTCCAAGAGGTATTCAAACATAGTCCCATACCAAGCGCATTATAAATAGTTCCTATCTAAATTCTTACAGTTTGTTTCATTATATTGTTACTCATGGTTCAGGCAAACAGCCAACATTTTGAGCCTTCCTAAAATGTTTTGATTAGGAAGATCCTGTACAGGATTTAGGTACGTCTTTGGCATAAGCCTATTCATTTATGAAATAGTTGCCTTGAACATATTGGAGGGAAAAGGAGAGTGGCATCAGTTTCCTTGCTTACAAATTCATTTTTTGCTTTTGCGACATACCTCTAACAGAGGCTCATGGCTGCTCCTCAAGTTTTCAGATGAAAAAATACACACTAATCCCCATTTCTATACTTGCAACCAGTCTCCTGAGGCACTTAATTAACACCTTGCTCAGATCCTGCCACGTCTACCAGCTCCTACTGTTCTAGCTCTCTCAGTGCACATGAATGTTTCATTGTTCCTCTGTTCAGCCTTCACTTATTGACTGTACTCAGGCCCGTGACTGAGCAGAGCCACAAACATTTGCCACTAAAAAAGCATTTTGAGAACACCTCCAAAGAAAAGGGTCATGCTTCCACCCTTTTTTTTACACGTCTACCAGCTCCTACTGTTCTAGCTCTCTCAGTGCACATGAATGTTTCATTGTTCCTCTGTTCAGCCTTCACTTATTGACTGTACTCAGGCCCGTGACTGAGCAGAGCCACAAACATTTGCCACTGAAAAAGCATTTTGAGAACACCGCCAAAGGGTCATGCTTCCACCCTTTTATTTTTTTACCTCTTTTCTTCCTCTATCAATACAAACAGAGACAAAAAGTCTCCTGCTTTTCATTTTCTGCATGAATCATTAAGAATGAGAGCACTACTGCGGGGAAGCTTGGACAAAGAAGCAAGGTTTGCATTTAGCTGTAAATTAAGGGCAATTGGGGAGTTTGATTTTTCCTCTTATTAGCAATTTTTTCAGTAGAGTTCTGGTGTTCACCAAGACATAAATGCAGCATAATCATATAGTACAGTAAAGGTCCGCTTTATTCACATTCCTATTTATGTTTAAATTGCATTTCAAAATCTTTATCATTTTCATCAAAATCTTGTCACCAGAAGAAATACATCAGCAAATCATGTACTGGCTAAATATAACATCTTACGTTAGATGTTCTGGAAACTGTACAAAGTAGGGATATTTATTATCAGGTGTCCTCCGTCATGCAACATTCCTGTTAAGTTTACTGGGAGTTAGTCTGAACAGACACCACAGAGTGTAACGAAGATTATAAAACTGGAGGAGGCGCCTCACTGAAGAAGCTGTCGGCCACAAAGAAATCTGATAACGTGCGTTATCTCTGACACTTCTGATTTACCAGAGAGAAGGGAAAATTACAAAAGACAACACTCTGGTTTTCACACCTGAGTACAGAGAAAGCTTGAGGCATTATAATATTCTTTGATACGAATGCTTATTTCATGCTGCAGATGTCTTTTTTTCCTTCCTACTGTAATATTTACCATTGTAGCACCGCTTGTTTCCAGCCCTCCCCCTAGATTGCTGGTGCTGCAAAGGAAAGCTTTTAAGTCACAGGCTGCCTTTTATTCAGTGAAGTCATTATAACAGTGTTATCCCTGGTCTCAAGAGGAAAAGAAAAAAAAAATTAAAACACAGCCTGGTTTGCAACAGGATAATTCAAAGAATGTATTATGACAAAAGTAGGTTGGCCATCCCAGTTAGCATGGTGACACTGACCATCAATATTGTCACCATAATTTTCTCTACTAAAGATGCTGGGCTTTTAATTCCATTATTGTTTGTTGGTTTAGGTTTTGGGGGTGGGTGTTTTTTGTTTTTTTTTTTCTCTTTTCTCTGAGTTGTGTAGAGAGGACTGCTCCCTAGCTAAGGTGAAAGACACTCTTTTTTAAAAAATTATTAGACTTGATTCATTAAAGATTAAGCACATACATCAAAGTAAGCTTGAAATTAAATATAAAATCTCTTAGGTAGTTATAAATAAATCCATACTTGTTTTGATTATTTTGCACATTTGCTTAAAATGAAAAGCTCTTGGGAAGATCACACATTTACAGAGCTGCCTGAGAGAAAATTTATAGCTTGTCAGCTGCATAAAGGTATCATCTTCCAAAGTATTTTTGGGTGACATGGTAACAACATTCAATAAGTCATTAAACATAAATCCTTTGCAAGCTCTGCCGGTGTTCACTGTGATACTGCTAAAAAGTTTATTTCTCTCTAAATGAAAGCAAGCAAGCACATCATTTGAACATCTGCACAGTGAAACACACATCCTTTTTCATAGTTATGGAGCAAATCCTGCCCTGGCCAGCCCTGCAGGGATAAGGAGAAGCATTGCATAGTTCATCCATTACCACAGGGATCCTGCAGGCTAGGACTGGATTCCAACAGGCACACCCCAGGGAAGCACTTCAAGTCATGATAAAATACTATAGCCCTGTCTGCCTGCATGGCCTTATATATGGTACCAGGGAAACCTACAATATCACCGTCCTTCTTATTTTAAATAATATGCAATTGAAGGTATGTCACACCAACTAGAAGCCTGCCACAGTCTCAGTCTTGCTATTCCTTAATACATTATTGTAACACATGCTTCCTTAAAAATCTATGAAAAGAGTGGTGATGGAAAAAATCTCTAGTTTGTTCAGAAGAACATAAGCTCTAGAACATGGGAAATTCTTGCTGCAGAACTGTTCTTGCTGTTGGGCATCCTACACAGTTAGAAAGTTTGGACGGGTGGTAGGGAAATCTACTGCCATAGCAATAAAGTCAATCATCTCTGTATGGATACTAAACTACACTGTTTGGGGACCAATTTTAAATAAATTGACTCCACTAGTTTCAACAAACACATCTGTCCCTTGAGTCATCACATTACAGACAAGAATTTTCACAATCAATAAATTTAATCCATGAGCTTCCAATAAACAGTCCTTAGAAATGTATTACAATGGGAAGCCCTGGAATGTGACCTATCCTGGTAACTAACTAAAGCAGAATCTTCCCCAGCTGCACATCAAAGCAGCTGTAAAACTACTTTTAGCAAGGAATTAGAGTTCATACAAAAAAATCCCACTGATTTCCCCTATCAAAATTCTCTTCATCGTTGACTGTAGAGTTCCTATAAGTGCTGCATCCAAAGCTTTTGGATTTTTGTTGTGAGGGGATTTTGCTGAGGCAGAGATAAATTTTAGTGTATTCCTGTAAAACAGGAAAGAACTTCTGAATTCCAACTACTAAATCTGCCACTCCTCCTCATTTCCAATTTCATTTCGACAATTTAGCTTCCTTTTACAATGACTGCTCTCTCTCAAAAAGTTTTATTCCACTATCCAGGTTCAACTTTTTAGGGCTGAATATCTTCCTTTTTGTCCTTAGTTAGGAAGTCCATTAAGAAGCTACTTTAAGCTATAGCTACTTTAACTTTTGCCTTCTTTTTTAACTGGTGTTTACCATAAGCTCCCAATTTTGTTGTCACCTTCTAACAATTAGACATTGAAAAGCAAAAGGGCATCTGGAGTTTCTATCAAGGAGAAAGTACCCTCAGGAATGAAAAACAACCCATGGCTGCTGCATCTGCTGAATTCTAATGGAAATGAATTTAATCTAGTTAGAGGATAGACACTGGGGTTTACTGGTGCCAGAGGCCTTCTGAAGTGTGTACATGCTTATCATAAATCCTCACAAACTATTTTAAATTTAATTTATCTTGGTAGCTTTCTAGTTTTGTAACTTTGTTATAACATGGCGCTTAATGAAACCTTAACAAAATCCTTTTACTATGCAAAAGTTTTTTCAACATGATTTTATACAGTACAAACTGACAACCAACACAAATAAGAACTGGGTGGCAGAAGGGATACCTGTTATGCCAGTACTGCTAAATGCACGGTCTCAGCAGCCTAAGCCTGCATGTGTCAAATGTGTAACTGTATTTAAAATACTATCCCCAAAATGTGCTTACCCCAAAGAGGATGGTGAAAAGACTGTATCCTAGAAAGGAGATAAATCTCTACAAATTATCAATACAAATTAAGCAGGGAGGTTATAAATTGCCATCTCTTGTGCTGATGGAGGAAAAAAGCAAGCAAAAAGTTAATCTTGCCCCTAAAATTCTTGGTCCAAGTGAGACACTTTTTTGAAGCCATTCCCAGTTTATCATGTTGTTAACTTGAGTTTTGAACAGCAGTTGCAATGACAGAGAGATGTAAATATTGTGATCTGACTTAAGCACATTAAAACACTATATGACTAATTTCAGCCAGTAGTCTAGGAAACGCTAGTTTCTCTGCCTTTCAGAGCAGTTGCTGCATGCTTTTTTTTTTTTTTTTTTGGTGCACCAGCAGAGCTTACCTTAGACCAAGTGCTATAACTGCATACTATTACCCATGCAGACAAGGTACAAGGCTAATGGAAAAACATAATTTACTGTTTTGGAGATCTGACAGATGTTATTTCCTACATCAAAAGGATTATATTATCTACAACATAAACTATGAGTAATATATGCATTACACTGTGGGAGTAATCTACCAAGATTAATCTAGAGAAGCATAATCTTGGAATACCCTAATACTTCTCCTTTTGTACATATTTAGTACAAACAGTAACAATCTTCCACATTCTAGGATACACTGAATTTAGACAATTAACATGAAAAGCAAAACAGGACCTGAAATCCTGTGTCTCTATTCCCATGAGCAGATTCTCTGTGTCCTGAGGGAAGATGGCATAGTCACTGCACTTCCCCAATTGCAGTTTTTCCTTGTCTTCATCTGTGCATAAAAAGAAGACTGAGATGTTTGATTCACTGTCCCTGCAGCACCTACAAGAGAACTAGGAAAAATCCAACTCTTCATGACTACAATTCATGGACTAACCCTCCTGAGCAGCCAGGACATTAGAATGCTGATAGATAACTTCTCATACTTTGGATGTCACAAAAGTTACCTACAAGCAAGCCTCCTGGCTAAGGTGTACATAGACAGCCCCCACAGAGTTGGCTCAGTTTCTGTAGTGGATGACTGAATTTAATTCTTTCTTCTATACAAACTGTGACCAATCACCTCTTCAAATTACAGGACACTAAAATGTATTAGGTAAAAACGTCAATTAGATTTTCAGGGATCTTTCTTTGTTCACAGATCCCTTTACATAGCCTTAATAGGATCAAGTCCATTTTTGCACCTGGCTAAGTTACACATGTTGTGCTTCTTTTATTAAGTGTACCCATGCCTATAAACCCTAATCCTATGCCAGGGTTTCAGGGTGCCAGTCATTTGATGAACACAAATTTAGGAGGACGTTTCCTGCCACACAGAGACTTTTATATAAGGAGAGAAAAAAGAGAACATGGACAAAAGAAAGTGGCAAGACAATAAAAGCTAGCAATAGAGGAAGTAGTTACAGTATGTTGACATCCTAATGTTTATCCTGTTTTGTAGGCATGACCAAAAAAAAAAAAAAAAAAAGCCAGGAGTAACACAAGAAGTTTACTGGTATTTGAATGAAAATAACAGTTTTGCAGGTGTGCAAAACCCTCTTCTGAAGCATGAGGAGTGGCATAGAAAAATGTGAATATTTGAATTGAGTAATTAACTAAAAAGGCACAGATCCTACTGTGTTGAGGTTATTGGAGGAAGGATTTAACCGTTCAGTAACATTCAGAGATGACAGAGAGTAAAGGATAGGCTGTGAGTGGATCTAAGAAGGAGGATGATTTGTTTGTTTGATGCAATACAGAAACCAGAAGCATATGACCCCAGAAAGGAATCTTATTCTCAAAGTTGCTGCCTAGAAAAAAAAAAAAAAATTAGCAAGGTATCAGCTGAGAGAAGTACCAGAATACATTCATTTACTCTGAAACACAGATAGAGAATCTTAGTATGTCAACTGGGGAAAAATAAAATAAAATAAAATAAAAAAGCTGTATTTCTGAATTTGTTGAGAAATAGTGTATTACGGTACTAATAATCAATCCTCACAATGTGATTTTGGAAAGCATTTCACATTTGCCAGCTACATATTTAAACAGAAGAATTCCCTGGTATCACCACTGGCTTACACACAGATTCACTTACACACACTCCATTTTTCATGAGATGCCCACATCAGCTGTATAACATTACTTACGGAGAAGCCTTACTGATTTTTCTCCACTGTTTTTTAGTAAGACAAGGCTTCTGTTTCCTCTGGGTCCTACCATTTCCTCTTTGTTATTTTATATCCAGAGGCACAGAAGAGCATCTGCTGCCTTTCATGGTATTGCTCTGCTGGCTGTAAGGAGTAATTTTCATGCTTGGTGTGTGTAAGACCTTCATTAGGTGAGATTCATTTTAGCCAGAAGACCTCTGTCTGGTTTTGAAAACAATTAGGTTATATCTTCTGTTTTATCTCTGACCTCATGAAGAAACTGTGTTAGACCTTCCCCATTTGCTGAAAGTCTAGCCTGAGCTTCATCTTCAAAAGAAGCAGATATTCATATGCTTATGCTTCTGTATAAACAGAGTTACACATATGAATTTACAAAGGACTGATTCTGGCTTATAAAGGGCTTTGGAATTCCCATGATATTAGAATCGTGTGAATGGCAGGTGACATTGACACCCCTTTTGTGTAGTGGGAGTACAGCCCTTTACTGTCTACGCAATAGTCATGCGGAAAGATTTAGGGACCAGGCACGAATAGCTGAGCTATAGCCAAATGGGTCTCCCAGGCTAATTCATACACTGCATTTAAAAGAAATATTTCTGTCCCTCTGATGATGGTGTAGTGGTGAAGAAAAAGCTGTATGGATACCCTGCACCCTACTTCCAGTTTCATGGAGAGAATGGAAACTGCTATCACAATTCTTCTGTACATATCTGTCAACATGACAGATAGTTAATAGAAAATCTCCCACAGGTTTCAATAGTTGGTAGAGAAAGGCTGAAGGTGATAAATTATTTTACAACTCTCATCAGTAGTTTTGGGCATTAAACCTGTTTGATCTCCATGAACACAAATGCAATGTCAGGCATCAGATCTTCAGGGAGCTCCCTTGGTATTAGTTGATAGTCCTCAGGAAAGCTTCAATTTTATTATATTCCTTTACTGAAACATGGGCAAGTGAACTACTTTAAACCTTTTCAGTTTTCAGACGAATTTCTAACAAAGCCTGTGTTAGATTCTCCACGGCTTTAGTTATTTGAACCTAATAGGCAGACTAATTGCTCAAGTCTTTGAATATCTCAACTGGAAAGAGATTGCTACCTGTAATTTAATTTATTGAGTGCGCATATACCCTTAATTCTCTCCAGGAATGAAGGATAAGAAGGGGAATAATATATCTTAAAGCCATATATTTAAGTGGTTATGAATTAACTCCCTCAGTTACTGCATAATCCATCATATTTTGTTTCTGTTTTTCTCTACATATTACTGAAAAGCCTGACTAGATAAAAGGAAGACAAGGAGAACTTGTGAAGAAATAGAAAGGACCACTGACACGTATATCTAGATATGCACAGCAGGAAATTAAAATAATTTTCAATATCCAGGATTTCACTTTACCATACTAGTCTCTATATGGGGATTTGGGGGCAAGTTCCAAATTGGAGAATAGTATATAAGAGTCTACACAGTGAGAAAGAATTTTCTAAGCTAGAGCAAGACATTGTACAAGATAGAATATAGAGGGAGCATAAATGGACTAAGACCGCTGTTCAAGGTGGTACAAATCTGCATTAGGTCAATCACTTGAGAAACAGCAGCGGTAGCATCTGCACCCCTTGCCTAGAGCATAATTTAAATAGGAAATTAATACTCTTTTTAAAAACACAATTGAAGAACTTACGAATGATTAAATAATAAGGTTTTGGACTTCATATAACCCAAATGTTGTCTCCTTTCCAGTGACCACAATCTAATTTCATCCACAGTAAGATCTGAAATAATTTCATTACTAGAGAGGTAAAATATACTGCACATCTGTAAATTAATCAGAGGGGATGGAGGGAATGTTTTCATATGGCTCACACAGGAAGATGAGATTATAATAAATGTGATCACTTCCCACTCTGTTGAAGAGTGTTCTCCAGTTTAACAGATACAGTTTTCTGACTACATTGTGCTTACAGCCTCCACAAATGGAACAGCTCACAATACAAATTAGTAATTTCTAGGGTAACAACTCAGTGATGTTTCAAAGAACATGTTTGTCATGCTAACAAATTCCTCCCACATACAATGGCCATAACGTCAATCTTTAAATGTAAGTCATTTGAACGTACAGGAATAAAAGGCACACCCTCTTAAGCTTTCAAGGGAACATGGAGGCAGTATCCATCAAGACAAAGACTTTGTGAGCATTATGTTACTCCCTATCATCTGATTTTAGCCCTATATTGAATAGTTATAATCATAATCCTTCTGTCTCTGTCATCAGTCAAGTTACAAGTGAACATGCTCACATCCTGTAGTTAATGTCGCTCTATATTGGAAATTTATGAGACGGCCAGTGTTTACATTTCTAGTGCAAGAAAATGCGTACAAGTGAACCTTATCTGCCCATGTTATCAAAATTTCTGAATCACATATCGTAATTCTGATTTTCCCTCAAAATACAACTTGTATTTCTTCTGTATTTTTCCAGCATTCTTTTTACAAGGGGGAGGGGTTGTCAAGGGTTCAAAATGTAAGCCAGGAGAGATTCAAGTATGCCATGCAAGAACACCTAATCTCACAGCATCACACAAAGCAGAAATATTCAGCTGTGTTATGATACAGATAACCTTTTCCTCTATTTCCCACAGAAACTATGAGTGTTTGTTTAAACTAAATATAACCATATCAAATGCATATTTCTTCATTTTATATATGTCAGACTGAAGAATATTTAAAGCATTTTTTATTGTTATTATTAAGATAAAAGATATTTTCCTATTAATGTGTATTTCGTGTACTTTGACATGATCTGGGAAACTAACCAGAAAAAAAAGAACTGAATAGATTTATTTACACAGCGATATACTGCAAACAAGTGTTGGATATGAAGGCCAGAAGTCAAGTTCCAATCTTCTGAGTCAAATCCACAATAGAAAACAATGTCACCACTTCACATTTTCTAGAAATATTGTCTGTCTTTTTTGCTACCCATTTGTCAGCAGTCCATCAAGTCCAATCTTCTGAGTCAAATCCACAATAGAAAACAATGTCACCACTTCACATTTTCTAGAAATATTGTGTCTTTTTTTGCTACCCATTTGTCAGCACTCCATCAAGCTTCTGCCACCCCATAATGAAGTATTAGCTACCTCAGATTATTCACTATTATTAATGTAAGATCTTGCACTATTTGGCTAGATATTTTTGAAGCCTCATTAGCAAAGGTTATGTCATTAGCGAAGATTTAGTCCTAGCAAGGCTTGGTCCATTAGAAGGAAAGACTGAGCTGTTATACCATATAGTAATTTTGCAAGTTACAATAGCTATGCTTCTGAAGTTAGTACAACTGTATTTATATTAGGTATTTTGTTGGTATGAGAAGAAAACATAATTACTAACAAACATTTATTCTGCAAGCAGTGAAACCAATCAAGTCCAGCCTCTGGACTTGCTTGGAATTTGAACACTTGTGGAATCTGATCACTTGCTGTCACAAATACAGTAAGAAAAAGAACCTACCTTCATCACTTTGGTAGAAATTGCAGAGTGGTGTGGAAGCTGACAGCTTGAAAAGCAGCTGAAAGAGGGCAGAATCTCATAAAGCTCATTTAACTAGAAGCCAAGCAGAGTGAATACCAGGTCCTAATCTAGATTGTTACACCATCAAGATATTGTAGTGTGAATCAGGATTTAAGAAGAGCAATGACATTTAGAAATTGGCATATTAAAATAGTATTAAATGCTTTCTAGCAAGTATGAAAACAATATAAGTTAAAAGTCAGTGATGAGATAGAATATGTTAATATAAAATGCTTCTTAAGAAAATATACTCAATATATTCTGCTTATATCACCAACTTCAGACAGCTGTATAATGTGATACAGGATAAAAATAAGAGGGAACTATAAAAATGCCTGCTATCTTTAACACACTATGCTTCTACAGTCTGCTGCAGAGAAAGCTTAAAGCCTAGAGTTTACTTAATTTATTTTTCAGAGATTCTAGGAGCTCCTAAGAGGACCTCCAGATGCTGTTAGAACACCTTAAATTTATCTTGTAGTGCACAAGCCAACTGTGCTTCAATTAGCTGCTAAACATTTTCCACCATTCTTCCCTTGCTGGCATTACACTCTCTTCACAGAACCTGAGCTTAGAATGCTGCAGCCATTAAACTTATCTTGACCCATGCAAGGGGCCAGAAGAGCTGAACACACAGCCTATTTTAATTTCTTTATAGTCAGCTTGTGAAAAAGGTCAGTATGCATAGTACGGGTGGGTAAAAGCCCATTAACACAGACAGCAATGTTACGTAGGTGCACAGGGATAGAAGCTTGCACAGGAAGTTGCAATTCCAGTTTATGTATCAGAGAAAAGTCACACACAGCAGAAGTCCCTGACAGTGGTTTGGTTGATCCTAAGAAATAAACTGACTAAAATATGGTGGAACCACATCGACTTTCTTCCTCCACTTTTCTTTCAAGAGCAACATAGCGCAGTAACAGAGATAGTCTGGGCATTAGCATCACTCTTATGTGAGCGTGGCCACATACCCCAAGCTGTACCCTGCTTTAAGCTCAACTCTGTCCATCCCACTTGCTGTCTTGCCTGAATAGATCCTACTCTATACATTTTAGCTTCAGAACCTTAAAATTTTTCTTTCAGCCACATCCTTTCTCCTCAGCCCATTTTCCAAGGAATACCAGTAAAGTTTGTTGAGAAGACAGTTATTTATACAGAGCCTAATAAGTGTTATATAACATTGCATCATTGCACAGCTATATACTATGATTAGCTGCTGTAGCACAGGCTTTCTAAAGCACATATATGTAATTTTGACAAGGTATCTAGAATTAATCTTTGTATCCTAGTATGTGCAGAAATAAGAACAAATTGAAGTCTCCCAAACACACTTTCTCCACAATTGACAGATCTCCCTTTATTTCTTATTTTGTGGAACAGCAGAGTATGCCCTGCCCTCTCTAGTGTATGCACTTGCTGATATATTTCCTTTTGAACTCCCATACTCAGGAGGGAGTTTCCCAAAGGAAAGCCTTCAAAATGGTGTTCTGTGTCAACTTGTGACCCTGAAGCAAACTAGCTGACATGCCTATATCTTCCCAGGGTGACTCTACTCCCCTGATATACGAGCACCTTGAACTTGATGTTATGTAGTCCAAATTGACGGGATGACTAGATCATGACGCAATTCTGCTGATTTAGTAGGATTGCAAAGAGGTGTATTTGGAACTCAGTGGCGGAACTCAGTGATGTTGTCATCTCTATTTTGAAAGTGTACTAGAGAAAGACACCCTCCCCCCCGCCCCCGACTGCCTGATTAACTTCACTTCTTTTTTCCCCACTACTAGAACTGCAACAGATGTTAGTTTTAAAAACAAAAAACTGCCACATGCCACATAGATACCATACTTTTGAAGGCAGGCATTCTGCTCTGTTTCTTGCACTTCCATCTTTAATACTATTGCCATCTTCTAAATACCTGCTATACTTTGAAGTCATAACCTTTTCTTCCTCCTTCTGTTTCTACCCCCTTATTGACTTCCTAACTTAGAAAAGGACAGAATATGATCACAGTACAGACACTGGAATCTAACCCTTTACATATACAGTACTTATGGATAACACCAATATAACAATAAAATCACCTCCTGAGGAATTCAGTAGCACTCCTGCAGTCCCACCAAGGTCAGTGAACATGTAGGAAAGCAGCATTTGTTCCATCATAAAAATGTCTCCATCACACATAAACTTTTTTTTTTTCTAAAGGCCACTCAGTTTTCTTCAAATAAACTTTTTTTTTTTTAAAACAGTGATATGTAGACTGCCAATTACTTAGTTTCTATTTCCAGAATTAATATCCTGTGTTAGTGAAACAGTTTTGAAAATGTTATCCCAATCTAATAAAAAAATAAAAATAACTTTTGAGTTGAAAATTCCCCTCTTCAAACATAGCACTGATATATATTACAACACTTTTT
>NW_010128769.1:23274-50761 GCF_000699245.1 Pterocles gutturalis | reverse complement strand
ATTTTTAGATACATGCAATTATGTGTATGTTTTTGTGGATGATCTTTAGAAGGTCATTGAACATTTTATGCTTTCAGTTTACAGTAAAAACATTTTTGTAGGATTTGCTGATTCTCCAGAAGGCTTGCAGATACTATCCAAAACTTTCCATGCTGCTGAGTGGTAAAAAAGGTGAAGAAAATGATTATACTGGAGAAGAGTTAAAAGGAGTGGTTTATGAGAAGAAAGTAAGAGCCATTAATCTTTCATTTCAGAAAGCAATAGCTGTAATGGTATAGACTCTTGCAAAAATTTTCCCTCTAGCATGAATTGTAAGCATACTAAGAACTGCAGTCAGCGGGGAAGGACTACCACTGTCCCAGCTTTGCTTCTCGCAGGAGTAGCTGGGACTGGTTTTGACTGGACTGTTGATAAAACCAGAAGCATAGGGATCAGAATGTAGACCTTTATTTCCTTTGCCTTCACTTTCATTTTTTGAATTAAATTTCTGATGCAGCAGGAACAGCTAAAAACATTGTTGAGATTAAATTTAGGGAAAAACTGTATATGTGCATATTTATATTTGTGGGAGATTTTAATTGGGTAACCTGAAACAGCTGAAAGTAGGAATTTATGTGTGAGGCACACATTCCTATCATCAGTGGTTAAAAACTCAAATCTCATTGGGGCTTTCCTCTGCTGAGTTCAAAACACTGCTCTATTGATGACCCCACTGTTCCTCACCATGGACCAAAAGTCAAACACAAATAGGGTTTTAACATGCTCTGCTGGCCAGGTCAAACCCTTTGCAAAAGCATTATGGTATTAGCCTGTCATTTGTTCCTGTATTATTTGTCCAATTTCTATTAATGCTGCATGAATACAGAGAGGAAGGGAGAGGACAAACAAGTGTGATCCATAGCTGGTACGTAGCTGGAGTCCTCCATTTTCAGAGAAACTACAAAAATAATCAAGCCTTTTATATGAAAGACATACTGCCCTATTCTTGTAGCAAACCCAGCTTTGCTGAGTCACAGAAACACAGAACAACTTAGGTCCAATCCCCTGCTCAAAGCAGGTGCAAGTAGATCTGGTGGAATGGGGCTTTGTCCAGTTCTCCAAGGAGAAAGATCCCATGACTTCTCTGGTCATCTGTTCCAGTGTTTGATCCTGTGTTCCAGTTTGCATCCGTTGTCTCCCATGCTATAGCTGTACACCCCCTGGGATGAGTCACTGTCTTTTCTATGCCTTCCCATTAAATACATGTGGAGAGCAATAAAGTGTCCCCTCCACCTTCTCTTCTTCAGGTTCAAATAGCCCAGTTCTCTCAGCCCCTCCTTGTGGATCATATGCGTCAACACCCTGGTTATCTTAGTGGCCTTTTGTTGAATTAACTCCAATATGTCAATGTCTTTCTGGTACTGGAGAGCCATTAGGAGGTTTCTAGAACTCATGTAGCAGACAGACGCATCTCAGCTAAATGACTGTGAAAGGTTTCAAATTCTTTCAAAAGTAGCAGTAGAATATTTTACAAGTGGATCATAAACTGTCATACTTTTGCATTTTACCACCTCCATCTTGCACAAAGCTTTCACACACTACAATATACATGATTTAATATATATCAATACAAGAAGCTGTAAAACTTCTGTTTTCTGAAGTTTTTTCTGATGGAATTAGGAACTGGAAACTAGGACACTACCTGCGTAATCTACCTTCACTCACAGTAAAAAGAAATATTAACAAGGACATCAGGACTTTGAAAAGTGTCATAGCTTTGCTGTCCTAGATTTAAAAAGGAAATAGCAATGCACTGTCTGCTACATTGAGACTGACTCCTGGGAGGCAGAAGGAAAGCAGATGAAAAGCAACTTTTTTTTTTTTTAAAATGACAACACAGGTTTCTAAATTTAAACCTCCAAACAGAGAGAGCTTGCAAAGATTTTAAAGTGACACCTTATCCCACTTTTAAAAACAAAGATTGTTTTTTAAAGTGCTATTCATATATAGAAAAATAACAGCACAGGGATTACGTCGCCTCAAGAATACATAAGAGGATATTCAAGGATTCTGTGCTTCAAAAAGAAAGGTGGTGAAAACAGCCTTCTCTTGGTTAATATTGACAAAGCCAGATGAAACACACTTTCTCTGGCTCACAGTATACCTGGCAAAGCATGGTTCCAATGGGGTGTGTGCAAATGTAGGGAGCAGAGGCAGGGCAACAGCCTCATGTGGGCTAGTGTGCTGGAGCAAACACTGCTTCCTTCTAAGAAAACACTGCATAGATCCCTGCATAATGCTGCACCTGCGTCTGTCCAATACTAGCAGAATGCCTCACATTTTCTCCAGTTGGTTTCCTGAAGCACCCAAAGGATCTCCGTAGCTTTAAGAGACAGCCAGGTCACATACAATAAATAAAACAGGAGCCTGCTAAAACACGCACTCAGACAATAATATAGATTTCAATCCATTTTGTTTTGTGTTTTTTTTTTTTAAACCAATAGACACCTAGAACCAAAACGGGGAATGAAGACCCCTAAATCCCATATTAAATTGCTGTCTAGATTGCTCAGATACATTAGCCTGCACTGTAGGCAAAAATCTTTGACCTCATTTAAGTTACTGCAAAAACAGAGACACAAAGATGGCAGTGAAAAACATATTTAAAATTAGACACGAAGATACTCAGACATCATGTGCTAAATGCTGTTCTATTCACTGTGAGGGAGAGAGTGCTGGAATCAGGAAGTTTCATAAAAACTGAAAATGACAGTGGCTTGTGTAGTGAGAAGGAAGTGAGAACTAATCCAGCTAGATCTCTGTCTATAGGCAACAAAATTCTTTGTTTGTTTTGAATGATTCTCCAAGGAGTTTAACCGCAAATAGGTAAGGTTTTCAGCCCCTGGCAGATAGCTAAGGCTACTAGCTAACAGTGACAAGAGTTAGAGGCCTCCTGCAAACTCCTTGCATAAAAAGCTACAGCTTGCATGAAAGCATCTGACCTTTGTTAAAAGTCATACTAGTGTAAACAGAAGTGTTGTTTTTCCATAACAAGTACTTTCATAACTAGGGCAATCCCCTGAACAGATTAGTTCAAGTGCCTTTACAAAATACAGGGAAGCAAGACTATAGCTGGAAATGACCTGACTTGCAAAGAATCTCTGTCCATTTATTCTGCTTTCATTTATGCTTAAGGAAATAATCAGAAATGCTGTCACTTCCACTGTTGTGTGTGGTGGTTCAAGAACATCAACCAGTTGTCGTAATTTTCTTTCTCACCAAAAGAGGACCTTTTTTTTTTTTTTTTTTAAACTGTGGTGTTGCCAGTCAGCCTGTCATATTCTAATCTCACTTATGGTAGCAGCTGGTGTTGTTTTCTTCAGCTATTTGGTACTTGTTTTCTTTCTCATTTTCTACCCTTAACTTTTGGGAAATAAGATGTTGGAGGCATATCTAGTATTTCAGACTTTTGCTGTGAATACTGATCAGTACAATTGGTGGAGCTCTTCTATAATACAACCATGGGAATATTATTGGAAAAAAAAAGACTTTAAGATACCTTGGAGGAAAAAAAAACCAAACCACTCCGCAATTCAATAAGAGAAAAAAAATTACAATCTATGCATAAAACTTGAAAAGAAATTACTTTTCTCTCTGAAATATTGCCAGTGCCAATATTATTAACAGTTTTCTGAAGGACAGTGTAAAACTTGAAAATCTATAATGACCCAACTAGTAAAAACAACCAAAATGAGAGCACAGAAAGGGGTGGTTTTGGTTGTTTTGGTTTTGTTTTGTTAAGAGCTATTAATAAAGAATGCACTATTTTCAACTGCCCTGTTCTTATTTTTTAACTAAATATCTAAGAGCTGCACAGGTATCTGCCTTCTTGACACAATACTATTTAAAATGGATCTCTGGTCTTGCCCAGCTTACCACACCACTTTGAAACCTCAGTACATTGTACCTCTGAATAACATGAAAAAGGCTTAGAAATAAAAATACTGAAATGAATTCAAAAGAGTCATAGGAGGAAATGGACAGGGAAGAATCTCTTCCTTTTCAATACTACATTTAGGAAGAGACAAAGTAAATACAGCACAATCTAATCATTTAGATGCCAAGAAAAAGGATCAAGTATGTTTGAAACAAGTGATTTATTATGGTTTATATAGTCCATGTATGCACCCACATCCCCCTACAGGGATCTGGATACCAATGTCACATGGACCTTCACCTACTACAAACTGGGAAGGAGGCCAAGAACAACCTTTCCACTGGCCTTTGATGGCTGTTTTCTATCAAGCCAAGGAAAATTGCAGAGGGACGCTCAAAAAGTGAATGTATTTTTATGCTTCAAAAATCTGGACTGTGATTTTTTGTAAACAAAGGAAAACCCTCATAAGACCCATGACAAGTGATGCCCATAGTTGATACACATGGAACCGATCCTTTATCCATGTTCTGCACACCCATATTGCTATACCATACAATTTCAAAAGATACTGTAAAGAACCTAATATGGAACCCTTTGCATTAATATTTACTGTTTGATTTCTGAGCATTATTGTTTTTATATTTTCTCATTCCTGCCAGTACAGTTTCCCCTAACATTGGAACTTCTTAAGTGAAAGTGAGACAGTACATCCGAGCAAATACATTGAAAGTTGGCCTGATTCACCAGCTGGCTCTGAAGAATCCTTCTGGCCTTCTGGGTTAGTTAGGATGTAGGGCCTTGGGATCATACCTGCAGCGTTTAATATTTAGAATGATTGTGAAACATACTGCTTCAGATTATTTTAAAAAGGTACTTAAATATAGCAGAGAACATAAAGGGTATCTGTTCCCTTACGGATGGGCAGCCAGAGCAGAAGCAAAATATCTTAGATCATCACAATGGCAATGGACATTTATGTTTTGACAACTGATTCATGCCCCAAAAATGAAGCCTCAAAAACTAGGGGAAATAGGATAGTACATGAAGGATTATGCCCATTCTGCTGTGCCCAAGTTTAAGCAGCTGCATAATACTAACTGCAGACCTTATGAGGATGTAACCGTGCTTAATTAAACCTTAGGTAACACTTTCCACAATCAGAAAACTTTTCAAAATTAATCTTTATAACCAGTAAGATATTGGCATATAATAATTTTACAAATTGAAATACAATTATTTGATTTCCTTGACACAAAGAACTACAGAATTGCCAGGAATCAGGATAGAAAATTGACTAAAGTGGTTTATGCTCAAAACCAGAGAAGCTTAATACAGGCTGGAGTGTGTATGTTCAGCTAGACCTCTTCCCATATCCTTACTCCCTAAAAAGCTTTTATTACCGATGGGAACAGCTTCCCATGTTGTTTATAAATTGCAAAATGAACATGACTTGACCATGCAACTTAAATTCAATCAAGAAGGCCCATCACCTTGAAGTTACAGATACATTTAAGGAATTAAATTTGTTCATTAACTAATCAACAATACCAATGTCTTTCATGGTTACTAGTGCTCATAGACAAAACCATAAATATTACGATCGTCAAGGGATATTTTCTTCATGGATTCATGACAGTGTTGCTGTTTCATGTAGTTTTCAGTACCTCAAAGGGAGATGCTTGGTACTTCTCCCATTTGGTTATAAAGGTCCAAATTAATTTACTCTTGGAGGAAATAAATTGGAAGTTTGCCAAAGGCTAGTAAAGTAGCTTGCCATATTTCTGTTATGACATCAAATGGCAAACAACAATAATCAATTCAGAATGAAAGCTTCCAGTACCCAGGACTAGAAATTATTTTACTGGTATATTTTTACAAAGTGATGCCTGAAATATTTTTGTACACCTCTATTACAAATCCTATGATTATTGCACTGCAGCAGTATTCTGCATGTGAACTTGAATTTAATTTTCAATCTTTTCTTCAGATAGTTAGTATTAAAGGGCGCTTACCGGGTCTCAATTAGTTGGATTGATGGTAAATTTTATCTCAGAAGAGTAATGCAAACGAAGTATTCAAACCTCCAGACACCTATTGCAGTGCATTGGAGAGAGGCCAGTTTTCACTCACAATGTTCTTTGACTAAATTGAATCCAAATGTTTACATGGAATGAAATATTAACAAATGTCTCCCAAGGGCAGCCAATCATTATTGAGTGCTTTAATAACCTAAACCAAAAATTCTTTAAGGTGACAACTAGCCTTTAGCCAGAAAGATACTTTTGTTTATTTTACTTTATTTTTTTAATAATACAGGCTGTATTACCCTAATTTAATTCCAGCTTGTCATCAACAAAATACTTATCTAGGATAATTCTGAAAAAGCTGTACAACTAACCATTGGGGAAAGCAGTAATAACTTAGTTCTAAACATATGGTTCCAATTGTAGTTTTCTTCTTTTTTTTTTTTCTATAAACATAATTACTTCTTGTAGTTTTATTTTTGTAGCACAAATCAGATATCTTGGAGAGATCTAGACATAAAAGAAAAGCTGTATTTACATTTTAAAACTGCTTCAATAGCCCACCATTTTGTCCCTATAACAATATAGTACTATTCAACAGCGTTCCAGTTCTTGAAGATTAAATTCAGAGAGAGGCTATTATTTAAAAGGAATTTCCTGGAAAGACATTTCATCTTTACATTTCTTGGGAAAATTACTTGACACAGTCTAAACAAACATATAGTTTCTTTGTTTCTGCAGCTCATACACATACAAATGTAAATTCTAGATTTTGTAGAAGTCAGTGTGAAGCTGACCTGTGAGGACTCAAGAGCATGTCAGGAAACTAATATTCAGTTTCAAAACGTTCAGGCATGCAGCAAGGTAGTGCGAGATTCTCATTTACATTTTGACTTCCTTCTTGAGTAGTTTGGCCTAATTTACTTTATTAGGAACTTGCAATACGCGAGAAGTAAAATTATGGTCCATTTTAGTACTAAAAAGTATTTTGATAACTAAAAATATATACTAAATTTTCTTATGTTTTTAAAATTTAGTTTTCTTTCACCTTCTTAAATGTGCTTACCAACATGTATCCTGCCCAGTCCAAATACAAGCCGGGCTCCTGTCCTTAGAGATTAAAGATGCCCATTCCTCTCACGTGCATTCCTCTTATCCTGAAGTGTTACCAAGTGTTTAGTTAGGAAAACTCCTTTCTTACTAGGACTCTCCAGGCACAAATTTCTTTTTTCCTGAAAACTACTCTCTGACAAAGCTTGTCCCCCTTCCCTGTCCCAGCTGTTGCAACCATTTTGCATGCAAGAAATCTCTAGCCTCCTGATTTACCAGACATATTTTACCACATCAGAGTGGTAAGATGTGGCTGTACCATGCATGAGTAGAAACATGTCCCAGAGACTTCAAGTATTGTTGTGACCAGGAAAATTGTTTACATTACATGTCTGTTCAAATGCAACATATAGCTAGAAAAAAAGAAATTCCATGTAAGGCATAGACATTTCTAGAGCATCTTTATACATAAACTCTGTAAGGAATGACTACTAAGTTCAAAGAATGCTCAACAACATCTGATATATTGGAGAGTTTAACCATCCTATTTTATACTTCCCTAAAACAAGAGATGGAAATATCTAGGACATGTTAAAAGCTTTCAGTGCATTTGTCATGTGAAGAGACAATGCAAAAATGCATCAGCTAAGACTCTTAGGTACTATTCATAGAGAAATACTTGTGGGACTTACATACTAGACACGCAAAGACCAAGCCAACATAGAGAGGGTGAAGACCTTTTCAGGCCCTATCTGGTGTCAAAGGCAGAAGAGGGTATCAAATGAATTTTGCAACCTAAAAGTATACAAGGAATCCAAATTCCTCGATCTGCTTTGCAACAACCGTTACGCACACTAAAACACAACAATGCAAGAAGTAGACTTCCTGGTCTTGCTTTTTGGTTTGTCACCAAGGACATCTTTCAGAACTGTACTAGGGTAACAGGCTGACAAGCCTGCCTGCCCATAGCTATACACATGGCTACTATCTTCTCTTCTATTTTAATTTCATGTCAGTTACTGAAATAGACATCAAGCACATCAGTTTAAAAAAAAAGTCCCATGTTATACTGACATATCGAAGAGATATCACAGAGTGGATTCTTCCCTCCTCTATGTAGACTGGGTGGCGTTGCTGAAAATATTCCATGTTTATACCATTTGAAGAACAAGATTTAGACCTACATTTTATTTTGAAGATGGACTCCAGTTACTTAGTAGCTGACAGAAAAGCAGTAGCTTCCAGGAATGTACTCAGACACTGCAGAGATAACTGTAGTACACAAATCTATAAAAATTTTTTTCTCTTTCCAGGCCTCTCTCCTCCCCTGAGGATCCAAGTCTATTAGCTTAAGGGGGTTATGCACTCAGGTTCCCAATGTATTTCCCTAGAAGCTTCTAGTTCTTTTAGACCTGTTGCAAAACTGTAGTCGGAGACAGATAGTGGCACCCCTTTTAAATTGCAGCTATTCCCTGCTTCCCAATTGTCAAATATTGTTTCAAATGCCATATACTTTAAAGTAAGTAACAGGATCTGTCCTATAATTTTTTTCTTGATAGTTTCACATTGTAATGCAATCAAAAGAAGGGTGCTTAGAGAACAAGGTGTCCATGACAAGCCCTGGTGTTTAGTTAATCTTGTTTCATATTTAGTTGCAGAAAATTATTTATAGAATCTCTAAGTTACAAAGTGAAACATTTTAAAGGGCTGAGAGTTGCAAAGGAGTGGGATACTGACTGTATTCATGGTCTGCAAGTGCTACATAATAACAGAATTGCAGCATAAACATACCTGTACTTCTACATATGAAAAATTTATACAGCTACTCAGAACTGAATTGAATATGTATACTAAAAAATAAGAAGAGAAAAGCAGGCATTTTCTGACTTTGCTAGTAATAGCACTTATATCTATATGAAAGACGAAAAGTAGCTGAAATAAGAACATTCACCAATGACCTGTCATCTGTGCTTTTGCTGAGTCACATCATATAACATTTCTATCTTCTGTTGATTCTGGATTTGTCTATATTTATGCAGCTGCTTTGGTAGGAAAAAGAGCCTAATCTTTTTAGGCTGAAATATCTTATCCTGACCATTAATTCATGGTACCTTTAATCTTGAGGGAGCCAAGTAAAGGAGCTCATAATTTATATTTTCAGTATAGGCAAGCATTTGCTGTCCTTAAACAAAACAAGCACAAGAAATGTTCAGGTCATTTTAAATTAAACTATAAGGAACAGACAGTAAACAAAATTCCTAACTACTTCAGATGTTCTTGGTCCTTCTAAATATAAAAAAGAGGAATCTAAGAAATTTTCTTTGCCCATAGGTTTAATCTCTCTCTAGCTTCTTTTTATTTTCCTTTTAGGATCTTCATAATCCTTTCTTCCCTTCTTGGGCTCTATGGCTGCATATACACAAGTAATTAAAATAAGCCAGAACCTAGTCTCTGACCCTGAGGAGAAGTGGTACACAGCCCAGCCTACCTCTGGGAGGGCTGAACTGCCATCTTTTGCATGCCTCCTCTTGTGATGGAATTTTACTTCTATTAAATGCCTGGGAAAAGTCATAGCACCACTCCAAAAGCAACAGTTGGTAGCTTCCTATGTACATTGTATTTGAAAACATGCTTGTACTTAAACTTCTACATTCCTTTTAGCTAGAGCTTTTCTGGGGTCATTGTTTTGCCTAGTACTTCTGGAAATAACATATTTTCCAGCTGTCACTAAGGAAAAGTATCTGGAGGTTGGACCATCTCGCAGTGTTTTCACTACTACACAGAAACCAGGAAAGGAAAGGATAGGAGAGAAGTTATCAAAAAAGAGTTGGCAGATTTAGGCGTACACTTGCACACAGATTAAATACAAAATGTGGATACCACCAGAAAAATCAGCATTACCACTCAGAAGGACCCTTAGTCTTAGATGAAAACTAAAATATCAGATTGATTTAGCTGTAAAACTCAAAAGTTCTGATTTCCACAATGGTTTGCAATATTTGCTGGGCCAGATCCTGAAACAACTGACCAGCTATGATTTGCTTAGGACCTATCAGCATATCTACTTATGTTTTCACCTACCGTTATAGTAGCATCTGAATACTTTCTATATACAAATTAGTAAAGTCCAAAGCATATTTCATAAAATCTTTGTCATGTCTCTTTCTCATGAAGTCAAATGTTTGAGAAACCTTTACTTAAAAAATATTGGTCAAAAATAATGGTCAAAATAATTACTTGGTGCTGTCTGGGTTTTCTTGGGCTGAAGCTGGTATCTAGATTTTACATGTAATTCCAGCAGTAAGAATAATTTTTCTGTGAAGAAGATTTTGCAGAAGTTCCCAAAAGATGTTCAGTGCCCGGGTTTAATCTGCCCTGGACGCATGTTTCTAAGCCACAACCACTGAAATGAAAAAACTTTATCCAGGACTTTGTGATCTAAATTGTCCCATGACAGTTGTTGTCTTCGCATTTCAGAGACTGAAATGCCATCTTCAGTGTAGCTGTGGTTTCATGTATTAACTGCTGTGTCTTGTCACCAAATTAATGAATAAACCTTGGAAAACAGCATATTATGTAAATCTAATCCACGTAAGAGCAGCATTATGTAGCCAAACATTACCACTGGAGAAATCCATTTCACTAATGTGACTGCCACATTACACAGTGTTCTGAACTTTGTTTAGAAACTATCTGAGCAGCGCCAGTTATATAAAACAGGAGTTAGAGACATGATAACAAACAATTCAGCCATAGGACTGATGACAGGAGACACATCGAGAGAATATGTTTAGTGTGTACAGTCCTCCTGAGAAGGAAATCATGCTGGTAAATAGGAACCACACAAGAGGCAAACTTCCTGTTTGTAATAGTATAGCTGTCACAAGGGAGGAATCAATGTCACAAGCAGTTTGAACTTAAAATAATGAAGTATGTTAAACAGGAGAGGAAACGACAAGTTCAGATGCAAATATGTCTACACAGTGCTTCACAGCCTAAACAAAGAATGTTGCTTTAAGGCTGATAGAAATCTCTAAGCAAATCACTGGAACTTATCTGCAAAGGTTATCCCATATGGTCCTTCTTGGCTTGACATCAGGTAGCTGCCACAGTGACAGCAGCGATAAAACTCCATCATTGTGTTAAGATAACTAGGCAGCTAAGGGAGTGTATCACCATTTGGAAATTCCCTGGAGAATTTCAATGAGCCAGTTAAATGTCTGATATTATCAGTGTCTAAAAAAGATCAGCATCTTGCAGATGTGCTGGATGAGTGTAGAGGCTTCCTGGGAGGCATAGGAAATGGAACTTCTCCCAGAACCCCAAACAAATGAGTAAGAGGTGGTTACAGAAAAAGCCTTATTTTCAGAATATGCATCCTTATTAGTGGTCCTTTATAAACAAAGCCTCATAACCAGAAACAAAGACTTATTCAGTATGAGAATTCAATATGAGAAATGCCCTCTAGAACTACCACATTCAGAGAGGAAGCAAAATCCTCCTAAACTGACCAATAAGTAACACCCTACTTGCTCAAACAAAGCACTTGAAATGAGTATTAAAAAGTTCCTTAGCATTCATTTTTAATTTCTGTGACCTCTGACTTGCCTCAGATCCTCCTTTTCTGCCTGTTACTATTTCTCATTGCATTTATTTCATGTTAATTCCTAAGCTCTCTAAGGCACGTTCTATTCCTATTACACACTATTTAGCTACCAGTAAGGTGCTATGGATAAATTCTGGTGAACTCTAGAAACACACCAGAATCTCACCATGTAGCGATCACATGAATTTTCCCTAGTCATGAACAGACTAGTAATAAATACCAACTTCATCCAGCCATCTGGTAAGAATTTTAGAGCCAAATTAAAGTGAATATTGGCCTTTACAAAATTTAATAGGGACAGAATTATGCAGTTCTTATGTATCATTCAAAGGAGCTAGTGATTACTCAAATGAGTACTGCTTAAAGAAAACAGTGTAAATGCATATTGAGGAAGAACTAATATCGAGATTATGTGGTAGAAGGAAAAACTCCAGAACTTTCTTCAAAATCAAAATGTTTAGAAATAGCAGAATCTTGTATTTGCTACCACCTCATCATTTAATATGTTGTCTTTTGAATTTCAAAACTTAAAAGGCTAAACTGAAGCTACTTTATCATTAAAACCAAAACTGAATTTACTCAAGTGAAAGTTTTAAGATTAATCCACGAAGAACTGTCTTTTTGTGTGAAAAAATGTTCTTTTTCGAAGAATAACTTATTTGATAGCATAAGGGAAAAAAAATTCCCAATAAATTAAATACATCTTGGGAAAATTCTTTTAAGGGCTCCCTAACGGAACTGCTTATGCTCACAAGTATTTTTTTTTTTAAGTGTATGTAAACATTTGAAAGCCAATAGGAACAAGGTGTCTCTGTAAGTTTTACTTCTTAAGAATTAGCAACAAATACCTATTGAAAAGACATTTCTGATCTGGAAGTACGGGTTTTTTTTTTTTTAAATGGTACTCTTACAAAGGCAAAGCAAAAAAAAACTTGGTTTCTTGTCAACCACTTTCAGGAAGTCTGCAGAGCCAACATAGAAAAGGTTCTATGTATTAGAGAAGGTGTTTTTAATCCCTTTAATGAGGTAGTAGTAATTGCCTTTGGGGTTCTTTTCAAACCAGCAACGTGCTAACAGTTCGCTGCTCTGCCAGGTAGCTGTGAAGCATACCCTTCCTTCTCCCAGAGCCTTAATTATTGCTCCCTGCAATGGCCACAGCAATCCGTTCTGATTTTCATTAGAGTGTTGCAGAGTGGGATCCTCTTTCACAGACAGTGCCATATGGAACTAAAATGTTAACACTAAGTTAAGCAAGTTCTTTGGAGCCTTCAAAAAGCACTTTAAAACAAGATAGTAACTACTGCTACCCACAGAAGCTTAGACAATCATCTGTAAATCTAGCAACATTTTCACCTACCCAAAAATAAACAAGTAATAATTGTTCAGAAAACACAAATATAATCAGAGCCTGTAAGTCAATGCTAGAAGCATAAATTCTCTGATGTCTTCTACGCCCTGGCTTCACAAAACACAGAATTAGAAAGACATTTGGTCAATTTTGGGCAAGTCAACTCTTGCTGCAGCTTTAACTCAGAACTAGGCCATCTACTTGTTCTGAACTAGAATATTTTAAATAAGCCCATTCCTGTGAAATTTATCCTGGATACTTCTTAAGTCCTAAATGTTTCTGAACACTAAGAAGTGCACACCAAATCCTGTTTCAAAATAAAGCAAATCAGTTTAAATACCTACACTGACAATGCTATGGATAGTGGTAACTAGATCTGAACTTCCCTGGCACATAGAGATTGGCATTTATCTCAGAAATTAGAATATTTGCATGAACAATAGTTTTGGAGCTACCACTGCAATGTGTTAACTGGAGAAACTGCTCTTACCATGTCCAACTTTGCAACCCTACACACTGACCTTTCCAGTAAAGAAATAATACAGAACAGAACCAGCCAAGAATTGCACAGAAACATATTCAGAAACTCACAATTTTTGTCACCTCTGACAACGAAGTACTGTGCAAGTTACTTGATCATATTCAAAACTTGATACACAGCCTAGCCCTGTCAGGGAGTTTTCTCCTTCCTTATGCTAGGAATGTGACTTTAAGCAAGACTACATCACTGAGTTATGCTCCCACATCATCATTTAAAAATAAACCTACAACTGACCTTTTGTAAATTCATTTTCAAAATTTTATGTTGATTTGTATGTATACTTAATCCCTCAGATAAACACAATGCTGAGATTATATTCATTTACATAATTATTCATAATTAGAAGGGCTATCTGTGTACTACTTGTTATCGAGGACTTTCTGTTGATTACATGTACGCTACAAAATGGATCTCAAAAATAGAAGCTTCCATTTAATCTCCTCTGCATTACACAGAAATATTTGGCACTTGTTCATAATACATTAGCTTCCAAGTAACATAATAATAGAGCTAGCTGTCTGACTCAGGGCTATTTCTGAAGCTGCAAATTTGATTTTTTTTCCCAATAAACAGAAAACTTTTCCCATTATATATACCATTATGTGGTGTTTCTGCTTGCAATGAATTATCCCAAATTGCTACATAACTAGATAATCTGATAAAACAAATTTTGTTTGTTTCAAATAGCCTTCATTCAAAGCAGCCACTTCATACAATGAAGAATGTAAACTGAGGATATGATTTTTTAATAAACATACCTTATACTTTTGACTGATTTATATGACAGTAATGTATCTTAGGTATCAAAAGAGGAGGTGTGTACCCTCAGGGGCTACACTAGCACAAATCTATAGCACAGGCATGGCACATTTGTAGCTGGGCAGCTGAATGCTCAGGGACACTGATACAAGCTAATTGTGTGGGTGTAGTTGTTCTAGATTAACATTATTCATATAAATATATTTACTTGGTCTACACAAAGACTTTTTCCCCATATTGAAGGAAAAAAAATACAAACTTTACACCAATACTAGAGCATCCATTAAAAAAATTGCATACTAGTACAGCATATAAATATTCTTCTATCAATAATGTGCTTCTAGTTTAAGTCACAGCTTTAAGAAAACCCTACCCTAGAGCTGCACGCATTCTGTCCCATCCTGTACTTGCTCCTGAGCTCAATGGAACAGCTTCGGGGAGAGATGGGAGGGAGGGATTTTTTCATTTTATTCTTAAAAAGCCAGTCAAACAGAGACGAGGACTTTTAAAGGGACAAAAGTGAGAGGTCTCTTGTCCAGCAAGTAGATGGAAACTTATTTGGCAGTTCAAGTTTTCACATTTAGGTTTTGGTTTCATTATTAGTCATTGTAGACTCTTTCAGAGCACAAGAAACTGAATTTAAAATTAAATTCACATAAACTTACTTACAAGTGTTTTTACTGTAAGAATTGGACTAGCAATCATACACAATTTAGTGAACATGTTGCTATACAGACACTACATTTTTTTTTCAGTTAAAAACTCCGAAATTAATGTGGGTTTTGCCTGTGAGGATGCAACTTTACCTCCCAACCCTGCCCCCAAACTGTCAAAGATCAAACAACCCTAGAGTTAGTAGGTCATTAAATAACATAGATAGCATAAACCGAATGTTTGATTGGGTTCAGGTTTCTCATAGATGAAACATTAGGGCTGCTTAGTGGAGATGACCCAGATTGTGCAATGATACGTATTTTGCCTTTTAGGTAGCCCCAAACAAAAGATGCGCTGTTTCTCATAGAAGATTTAACTGTTGTTAATAACCTCTAAACATACCTCCTGATTTATATTCAGCTGATATTAAGAATGCATTTGCATTTCAATAATAAAATCCAAAATAATCTGAGAAATTACTTTAATTTGCTGATCCCACATCTCAGATTTTGTTTGCTACAACCAAACTATTGATTTCTCAGAATATGAATCTGAGGAATTCCTGCCAGAGTTTTAGTGTTATTTTTGTCAGCCTCTTAGGGGGTTGAAAGATGTTGATTCAGAAAGACGGTCATTTTCTGGTCATTCAAATCCAAAATGAACATCATCGCTTAGTGAATCCAAGACCCATAAATTACATTATTACGATACTGTGTTTAACCTGATTATCATCTCCCTGGGTGTCAGAGAATCCACTAGATAAAAACAGCAGTCCCTCTGATTACCACCTCGAGATTTGGGCACAATCCAGATTTTGGGAAAGGAGTCAAAAAGTGACCCATAGTCTGTGTAACAAAACAGCAGAGAGGATGGTGACAATGGAGAGAGTAAGATATGAGAAAGAATTTTCCAATAGGGCGCACTTTCTGGTAAAGAACTTTCCTTGCTAATATTGCTGGCACAGAGTCCAATTCCTGAAGACTTTGGGTTAACGATGTATAAACACATGACAACTGATATTTGTGCAACAGTTGTGAAGCTTTCAGTACTGCTGTCCATGCTGCTCCTTTTGTGAATGAGAAGAGGACTTTGGCAATCACATTTAGAATTCTTAGTAATTTTCTCCAACAATTTAAAGAAGTAATATTTAAATAAATATATGTATTTGTTTCACCTTTCATATCTGCTTTCAGGAAAGGAAAGCAAGTAATGACTGCTACAGACATCATAATAGCAGATTTCATGTGATCTCACATAAGTCATTCTGATATCTGCCTTCTGAAATGGTAGAGTGTCACCTCTTTACCACCAAAGTTATTTTCAGAAAGACCAGTCACTGCCATTACAGCTGACAATGATAGGAGATGCATATGTAACTTCAGCTCTTTCCAGGTCAACAGCTCCTAATGGATGAGTACCCAGACAACCCTCAGATTTGTAACAAACTGGGAACATTTTTCTTGCTGGGTGCAATGATTCAGTGGGGCAGTTCAGGGACCACAGGGGAAAGATTACATGGCCTACTTCCATTTCCCAGGGAGACTTCATCTACACATTTTTCCTACAGTTCTACTGTTCTATCATCTGGAAGATAAAACAGTAACATAAACATTTATGCCACCTTACGCTGCATGAGTCCTCATATTGACCCTAAGGACCCTAAAAATAAATTCACACAGGCCACAAAGCATTGTAGGACCTGGATTGCGACATACAAATACTACCCATCAGTTGCTCTAGAATTTTTGACCAAACTGACAGAGAGACACATACATTTTCGTAAGGAGAGAAACATACAGAGAGCAATCAAGCATCTGGAGATCAGTAGCGTATGTTATGAAGGGAGTTGAAGAATAATAGATGGAAGTTTCTTGTTAAAGCAAGAAGAATGCATGCCCCTAGGCTGCAATAAAGAACAAGATGTCCCAGTTCCCATTGTCCTTAAATAACCACTGCAGCCATCTCCACAGACAACATCTTTGCAGCATTAATGTCATGCTATTATTCAGGCCTTCCTCTCCCAAGTACACAGACTAAACCTTCTAGATGCAGGTTTGGTCACATATGCTTTCATATATAGGTCACATAAGAAAAAAGAAACTGTCAGAAACCAGCTTATTTGTGTTAAGAACTCCAAGAAATGCTTGATTTAATTTCTTCAGTGTTGTATCAACAAGAATTCTACTAATAAAAGACAAAGTTGCCTTTGTGGTATGAAAAAAAAAAAGAGTCTTATAAATTATTTATTATTTGGAAAAAAAAAAAACAGGTGTCTCACATACAGAAAGGTCAGGTCAAGAATTGCTTGTACAGGTTTGGGTGGGGTTTTTTTTGTTTTTTTTAGAATTAGGGTACCATTATTTCAGTAACTGTGTAGAAACCTGGAAGCAGTTTTTGTTATAGAAAATGCCTTATGAAAAAAGGTTCTTTCAGGCTGGGAAGAAACTGCTGGATTATAAACCATGTTATGCAAGCCTGCTGCTCCAGAAGCCAAAACTCTGCCCCATCAATTGCATAACCAGCTCCAAGGGAGATCTGAGCACTGCTCCTTTAGGAAGGAGCCTCGATGGAAATTCAGCAAGTTACCGGCTTTCCCCAGGCAATAAACAAGGCATTTACTGTCACTTGGTATTTACTGGAGCCAATTGTGTGCAATTTGATTTCCAGCACACCCACCCCCCCCCTTCTCATGTCACAGTGTAAACAAAGAAACAACTTACAAAAAAATGACACTAGGCAGACTGTCTCCTGTTGACACCATTCTGATCTGGGAATCATATTGCCCCTTTGAAATGCTGAACAAGCCTGTAGGCTGCTGGTACAATTCTGAAAGGAAGTGGGAGAGGCAAAAGCAAAACAAGATGCTCTGCAGTGGAATGCACTACAGAAAACCAAATATTTCAACCAACATTTAAATTCCTCAAGGGTGGGACAAGGCCTACTGATCTCATCCTTAACAACTGAAACCACTACAAAAAACATAGTGCTGATTTATACAGACATTGAAAAATGTCATGCTTCACTACAGATCAAGAAACACCTTAACCATTTAGTTGCCATATTTTTGTTGTACTATTCTTTCTCGATTGTGGCGCTCAGTCATATTACAGGGCATGCCAAACTGTTTTGCCAGGTTTGCACAGGTAAAAAGTTACAGAAAAATATAGCCGAAAGTAACAACACAACTTTCATTTCCCATGTACATCTGCACTGAGTCTTGATCAGTATTAATATTATTCTTCCTCTGCATTACTAAAGCCTTCTGCATGCATATTGCTCTCATCTTTACTGGTCTATGAACGGATTTAACATGCAGGATGCCGCACTCTTGTTTTTCCATTACAGTAAAATGCAAAAGGACAAAAGATACAAAGTCTGAGTCTTGATAGCCCATTGAGCAAGTCTGGTCAAGGGATGACATTTTTGATAGCCAAAATGACATGAAGGACTAATGAATATTGCCGTTTATAAGCACTTCCCCTCCCTCCTTATTTCTTCTTTTGTCCTTCCAATCTCATCCAGCTTGGAAAGGATGACTAGAGGTTTCACTCAGACAGCAGGCTGGAATTAAGAATAGCAAATGTTGGAAAAGACAGATAAGGTTTGTTTAGATTTAGTTTTGCATGTAATTTTGTTTTACCCTTTGTTTTAAAAAGAGAATTCTTGTGGCTGGTGTTACATTTTTCCAAATATCATGTTTTTTGATTGCCGGTTAGGGTAAAGAACACAGAACAGCATGTAACTTTACATAAATTTCCCCACAGCAGCAGTTTTTCAAACAATATATCCTGGAAAAAAAATCATTATTCATAAAATATATTGTTTTGTCAATCATTTCCCCGCAAAGCATTCAGCAGAACTGAAAGACCCAAAAAAGACCAGAGTTACATTTCCTTCATAGATTTACAAAGATACTGAAGTATAGCAAAAATAATACCTATGTTTGAAGAAAGCAGCTGCACAGTCACCAGACAGAAACATTTACTCACCATCCTTACATCATTAAACACCACATTTGACTGGAAAAAATTAGGCACCATGCTAAAAATCTAGTCCTATATTCTAAGTCTCTATAAGCAATTAACTGTAAAAAGCAAAGCAATGATGCAGTCTGTGATATTGAACCCAGCAATTAAAGATCTGTGCACTAACAGGAAGCACTCTAAGAAAGACTTTTTGAGTTCATCAGTTTGTGTTATGAATCACATCTAAGGAATCCTGGAAACTGAGAAGTTCACAGTCAGCACAAAAGGCCCTCTCTCCCTTGAATCAGATTGCATAACACAAGTGATTGAGCAACATATTCTAGCTACTTTTAAGATACATTCAATTACCCTGGTCATGGCTCAGTGTGGACTTTATAATAAAGAACTAGATAACCAAATACAAAGATAAAAATTATGAGATACATTAGCAGGAGCATTATTCCATATGAAACACAATGCACAAGCTAGCTACAAGAACTATCATATATCATTCATTACTGAGCATCTGCATGTAAACTAGCTCCGAGCAGGTAACCTTTTTCCCCATTCACAATTCATTTTCCTCCTAAAATTAATAATCATTAACTAGAGCCTGAGGATCTTACCATGGGCATACAGAGTCCTTTGCTTTGCTGCTTTATTAAGATGACTACTTTACTCTCATTTCTTCCTGACTTCTTAGAAATCCAGCTGCTTTGCTTTGAGATGTTAAAATGCCCCTAGAAGGCTACTTCAGCCATGTGTGTTCCTGTAGCATCCTAAAAGTCACTTTAAACACTGACAAAATTAAGTAACGCATGTTTGATTGAACAGAGCTTAACATACTAAGGCCTTTTCACCTTGGCCCTCATATTGTTTTCTAATTAGTTCCAGTGTTTCAATCTGTGCCTAACAACACACCCTTAACTAAGCATCCCTTAAAACTTCCTGTCAGTAAATCAGTCAAGTTGTGCAATCCCTTTTAACTCTGTCAAGCCGAACAAATATTGCCTTGACATTATGGAGACACTTTGAGTAACAGAAGTGTGTTCATAATACATAAACCTCAACTGTTTTCAATTAAAAAGAAAACCAAACCCGCTAAACTTTTGTCAGAAGGGTGGTGTTCCAAAAGCAAGAAGATTTTCAAGATTTTTCCCTTGAAATCAATGGGAGTCAATTAGGCAGTTCTGAAAATTCCATTAGGTGTATATCTGAATATTCAGTTACCAAAAATGTCGTTACAGCCAGAATTTTCAATGAAGTATAGTGGTCTGCATAAATTGCTTATTTACAATCCATTGTGGTAGCTAATGACATGGATTACACTTAAGAAGAGGCATGCATCTTCTGAAGCAAAGGATATCCAAATGTAGTCCTTGTATAATTTTAAAGTCAATAGAGATTATGTCATACCATAACATACAAATTACTCACATTTTTTAATACAAAGTACTATATTCCCAGGAAACAAAAAGACATTAGGGCAGATATCTACAGATACAGTACATATGTACAGGCTATGTCATAAATAAGCAACCTATGGACTTAAGTTTAATCTGCAATGTAATTCTCAACCTAATGGGCTCCGCAAACTCAATTACGTAGGCCTAGTTTAGTTTCCACCTAGGTACTTACAGTGAAACAAAAGAAGTTACAGCTGTATCTACTGACAGACAGGATTTGCTCAATGCAAATGTCCAGGTCAACTTCCCAAGTTCAATTATAATTTTTTTAAGCTTAAGTACGTTCATAATGAAGTGTTCTCGGGCAGTGATTAAGGAGCAATTTGAATTAGGAGCTTATACCTACAATGAATCTATAACCTAAGAGTAGATAAGAGGAAGAATTTGTGAGGGAAGGCATCCATGTGCTTCTCACCAACTACTACTTATTTTGTTGCAAGGGTTGCTAGTCTTCACAAAACCCTGACAAAGTGTCAGTTATCCATCCAGTTGCATACAGAGTAGACCTTGACAAATAATTTATAGGGGAAACGATCAGAAGGTAAGGCAACTGTATTTTACTCTACATGTACCTGAGCATTTAATATATATATATATATTTATAAGATAATACATATGAGTTAGATACATGAGAGAGAGATATGCAATATTCTCTTTGGAACTGGGACAATACTAAAAAGGACTAAAAGCTGGCTGACAATAGATCTTCAAAAATAACTACCAATATTTGCAGGTTACCAGGTGATCCATTCTTGGATCATGCCATTTATACATGTACAGGCAATCTAGACAGTTGTGCAAAATCTTTATAGGATGGCAAGTTACATTAATTGTGTTAAACACATGGTTTGATGTTAATACGGGATATTAATACAATTGAATGTATTACAATATATCTAGGAGGAAGATGAAATTATACAAAAATGTATGTTTGAGATGGAAGCCATCCTGAAAAGCAGCAATTCACATGAAGACTTTTCAGCTTTTTGTGCAACCTTGTAATAAAAAGGGTTATCGATACCTACCCTAATAATTTTATTACTTCAATAGTTCTTTACAATGGATTTTTGCATATTTGTAAACAAGAATATCAAGTAGAAACCTAATATTTCTCATCTGTGCACGTCTTTGGAAAGGTAGCTTCCTTCCAATTCTGATATCCATACTTCAAGAATGAAAATATTTTGGAAAGCTTAAAGCACAGAAGCCCTAACAGTGACACAGGGGACAGGAGGTTAACAAAGCTCAACTTTGTCAAGGAAACTTTTGATCGGTGATAGTCACTAAGCATAGGTATTTCCACATTAAAAAAAGCTTTTCAATTTTGCTGATAAACAGAAACGGATGCAAGACAAAGTCAACATTAATATTTCCTACAAGTGAGGTTCCGCTATTTTTGATAAACATTTTTATCAAGGTAGGTGGCAGAAGAATCTCTCACCTAGCCATTTACTTATCAATAGATGGGTCTTAATGGCATGCTCTCTCCTGACTCTCTGCTTGCAGCATTTAATCTCCCAGAATACAAAAAGACAGACTGTAGGACAACCATCCAAATTATTAGGGGAGCTACAATTGCCTGTCATCCACATGTCAGACTATATAATCTACTGGCTTTTTGGCTAGAAACTCTATGAAAGTACAATGTAACTATACTAACTACATAACAGCATGCAGACTAATTAAGAATACAGCAGAATGCTAGTGGCTTCTGGAGAACCAGACAGTGCTTCCTTGAATAGTAAACATTAAGTGTTTGAAAAGATATTACTTAATTACAATTCACTGCACGTAATGAAGAAGACAGAGTTAAAGAGCAAGCCAGAAATTTGCTTGTTATTCAATAAGAATAATTAAATTGTTATATCAAGGTATCATTTTGCCTATTCATACACACAACAGCAATATATATTCTAAACCAACTTACAACATACAGATCCAATGAACGTGAATATTACATCCTTGTCTTCCACTTATTTGTTAAGAACAGTATGCCCATGACTCTGCCAGGCAAATCTTCTGCATTTAGTGGTAAAGACTATGCGTATTGAATAAGGCCTAACAAATAGAACACCAATATCTCTATTACCATGTTCAAACAGAATTCACCAAAAAGTTGATTATTAGCAGTTTTCTTTTTAACTGCCAGTTTCAAAGCTGCAAAATTCAAGCCTTTTCATGCTTTCGGTGAATTTTTTTAAATTTCATAACATGATCTACATAACAAGGCTAGTGTGATTAAGATTATTAAACATAATATTTTGCATAATGAAATGCATAGCATACCATTTCCTATAAACCTCAAATGTGGAGAAATATAGCTATAATAGGTTAAGATTTAGTGACATCACCAGCAAAATAAGGATATTTCCAAGATATACTTGCCTTAAATTCTCTTTGTTACAACGAACAGTAGCACTTTCAGGCACAATTTTTTAATAAAGAAACTTGTTATACTATTGAACTGCCAGACCAGACTTTCAGCAGATGGAATTAATTAACAAATGTAGCACACAAAGCAGGCAAAGAATGTCTGAAAAAATCAGAGTTAAAAGCAAAATGGTAATTCATAGAACACTGATCAATTCCATACCATTTGCTAATTGTGTTACCGTTAAGCAGATGATCTTGTCTTCCCCAGATTTACCTTGGTGACTAAACAAGCTTATAATCTGTGAAATTTATACTCACTGTGCTAAAAAACCCCAATGGCTTTCTGTTGGAAACTTTTCCCTGGGCTATTTCCTGTTGATCTGTTCTACTTAGGTATCTAACTAGTTTTCATTGGCAGGATTTTCTGTTGCCAAAGGACTGGAATGTTGAGGCTTTTACATCGACACGCAGGTTTTCTGCATGTGTAATTTCCCTGGTTTACATGTCCTGGCTGTTCTGAAAAATGCCAAATCAAACTGAAATGCTGAAGATTAAGATTATTTCCTTTCCATAAAATATACAATAGTTTTGTTGTGTTTGCAACTGTGTCTACCAACTAACATACATACATAAAAACAACATGTAGAGATGATCCTACTAATAAAAAAAAGCTGTGTTTTAATTGCTTCTGGACAGAACATGTCAAGCTTCTCAAAGTTTTGCTCCACAAGAAACTTCCTTGAAGAGCTTCAGATAACATTTCCACAATCACATCCAAACATGCAGTTCCATAGACTAAAATCATAATGAGAAATCTCTTAAATATTTTCAACTTTATTATAAGCTTAGCTTAAAAAAAAAAAAATCAACTTGAACCCCACCAAATTCACAGCTTAGTTTTTGTCTCTAAATTGGGGGAAATCAGTCAACAGGCTTGAGGGCAAGACTCCCATCCAGAGGGACTTAGGCTGGAGTCTTGGGTCAGCAGTAACCTTATGGAATTCAGCAAGGACAAGAGCAGGGTCTTACATTTGGGATGGAATAACCTTGTGCAAGAATACAAGCTGAGAACTGTCTGGTTGTGAGGAGCTATGCTGGAAAGGAGCTGGGGATCCTGGTTAATAGCAAGCTGAACATAAGCCCAGAGTGTGCTCTAGCAGCCAAGATGGCCAATAGCATCCTGAGCTGTATTAACAAGAACAGGCCCAGAGACTGAAGGAAGTGATTGTCCCCCCTGTACTTGGCACTCATAATCCAAAAATACTGTGACCCATTTTGGGTTCTCCAATCAAGCAAGACATGGAAAAACTGGAGAGAGTTCAGCAGAGGACTACCAGGACATCCAGCGCCTGGAGCAATCATCCCGTGGGGAGAAGCAGAGTAAAGAGTGCAGGTACAGCCTGGAGAAGGGAAGGCTTGAGGAGGACTTGATAGCATCCTCCAGTGCCTACAAGCAGGTTATCAAGAAGACAGAAGCAGGCTCTTCACAATAATGTATGGTGGAAGTATGAGGGATAAAAGACAAATTGAATCAGGAGAGGGTTAGATGGATAAAAGGAAAAAAAAAAATCTTTTGAGCATGAGGACAGGCGACCAGTGGAACAAGTTGCCTAGTCTCAGTTCTTGGGGGTTTTCAAGACCTAACAGGATAAGGCCCTGAGCAGCCTGATCTTGTTTTCAGGAAGATGTTGGACTACATGTTGTCCTGAGGTCCTTTTCAACATGAATTAATCTATGACTATATTGACTTCGTAAGCAAAATTTGGCCCTATGTTGCACTAATTGTTAATCAAACTCAACACTGGGAAGAATAAAAGATAGTTAAGGTCTGTCACCAAACATGCCTAGACTTCACAAAAGCATTTACTAGAGAATGTAAGGAACATGAGTAGTGATAAAGCCAAAGTAAATGAAAAAAGGCATTAATGTTTCTTGTAAAAGAAGATACGTAGACACGATATTGTGATATTCACATAAACAATAATTTCCATATAAAAATTCTTGTATTTCTGCATGAGGAATTATCTTTGTCCTACCCCCCTCCTCAAAGGATGTTTCTGGAAAATCATCTTCCAGTCTGAGACATAAGCTTGGAGCCTTATTTTTGCTTCAATAACAGTATTTTGCAGTTACTGTGTCTATGGGGAATCTTGAATCCTAATTTGCACATATACAGTTATAAAATCTACCAGTAGAGAAGAATCCCTAAAACTACACTGTTTTATTTACTTAGATACATGAATATTCAAGGACTCATTACATAAGTATTTGAAGTAAAGCAGAAGTAAGTTACTATGGGCTGAAAAAAATTATCTAAGAATAATTTATTTTTTATGCTTAGAACTTTATAAGCAGTGAACAACCATGGATCTTTAGATGGATGCCTTGATTCTACAAATGAAATTCTATTATTTTTTGTTTTCTGATTCAAGACCTTATGTTTGCCACTGAGTAGACAAACAGTGGGCCAAGTAGAACTAATGTACAGAATTATCAAAAAAACCATCAGCCTCTCCAATAATCTATTTACTGGAAAGAGTTCAGTCATTGACATAATTTTTTCCAAACTTAAAAAACCCAAACAAGCATGTAGTCCTATTAAGGTCAGCTGAATAGGAGCTGCAGGACTGGGCAGCTGATCTATGACATTAAAGTCAAACTTCAGAGTATTTAATAGATATTATTAATGAAAATCACAAGGCTATAAGCTTCCCAAATAGCAATTTCAGCATCATGTGGATTATTTCCAAATATTGCCTTTGTGGCCGAGGTTTTTCTTTAATTTCTGACCTATTTTTTTGAGAGAAAATGGTTCAAGTAAATAAATTACAATGGGAGCTGAGCATCCTGGCTCAATTAGTGAAACCTTTTACTGACTCCCAGGTATACATACAGTCTTCCCCAGTGAACTCCTAGGTTTACTCCATAGATAAAGCAGCTGGTAAGGTTCTGCAGCACTACAATGAATGCGCTCTTCCAGACCATATGGTCCTTCCAAGATCAAATGCCCTTTGTGACAGTCCCAGATTAACCCAGTTTGTGTGAACTCAAAAGCCACACATGGCACCTTTATAAGCCATAGGAGTAACTCAGAGATCCCCCTTCTCCCTCAAAAAAAAAAAACCCCAAACCAACACCCTCAAAAAACCAAACCTACCCACTCCAAAATGCATCTCCGACCAAAAAACAAGACTCTCTCCCTTCCCCCAAAAAAACCCCACCACACAAAACATTGTCTTCCTTTTAAAAGTATTACAGACTTTTATCACATAGAGAAAGGAAGAGATTATTTTTTTGACCAGGTGAAGCAGAATCAAGGGTGGAAATATTAAAAGAATTTGCTGTATTAAACCAGTTAAAACATAAAAACCCAAACCAGGGCACTTCCAAACTAAACCCAAACTGTAGACCAGTTATGATGCCTCTAGAATTTAGAAGGACATGCTTGTCTGCAAATCTTCTTTAAATCCACAACCAATTTTGTTTCATGAATTAAATAAGTGGTGTGTTCAATATTCCATTTGCAAGTGCATTGGCATTTCCAACTTAATTAAATGCCTCACTAACTTCACACATCCAAGCATTTCTGCATGGTCGCTTCATAATAAAAAATTCACAAGAAACAGAAAACATCACAAAACACTTCTGTAACCAGATATGCCATTGTACTATAAATCATTTTTGTGTAATAGAAACTGTGCTAACAAATAGAGAGGCAGCTGGTAGAGAAGCCTTTATGGTTAAACAGACCATCATCTCTTTATCACCGGTTAAGAAGAGGGGAATTCCTAAGGAGACAAACACTTGTAAGAAGCTTACCTCCCAACTGCCAGGCTAGGCAGATTAACGGTATTGTCAGTCACACCAAATCACCACGATTGTTACCTCACTTTTATGCAAGCATTCTGTTGATTGCTAGTTTTGTATTTTAAACCCAAAACAGCTTATTAAAAATAAAAAAAGCACTTTTGTACCAAAGTTTCAAATAAACATTTATGCTTCTTTTTTTATTGAATAGCAGTTGCAAAAAGAGTTATGGTAGAGGATGAACTAAGGGCCTGGAAACCACCAGCAAAACAAAAGCTCATAAGTGAGGTAGGGAGTTTGTCAAGAAGCTCTTTCAGGTCAAGAGGGCTCTGATTTCATATTGACCTAAGATCAAAGCATCATTAGATTTAATGTGCCTAAGACATTCAGTATGGCTCTATGGCATACTTCATACTGGAAATGCTCTTTCTGCTTTAGAAAAGTTTTATCCTGTGCCAGGTTTAGACAAAAATAGACACTTCGAATTACACCAAGGCTCCTATGAAAGCATTTCAGTGTTGTCCTCTGCAACAAGACGCTGAAATCACTTACCTTTGATGCCAGCAAGTGACAACTACCAGCCCTGATGGTCAGAATCTCAGGACTCATAACTTATTTAGAGGCTCATTTGTTTGAGCCCTGAACACATGATCAACCCTCTAAAAACAATCTTGGCCTGCACCAACAATTGCAATGAAACCAGTGCAGCATTCCCCACGTACTTCAAAATTCAGACTGCTCATTCCTATGCAGCCTCTGTAGTACAACCTGCCTTCAGCTCCGAGTCTCTACTCTTAGATCCCTTCCATCTTTATGAAAGCAAGCTTAATAATGATCAGAACTGGAACTACATCCAGTAAGTTTAGCAAGTCCACAGTTTCATTACTGTGAAATCAGTCCTATTTTCCCCCTCTCCAAGAGTACAGTGGATCTTGCAACCTGTACCCACATTTGGAGCAGTTTACATGGGAATACTGC
>NW_010128769.1:22940-23258 GCF_000699245.1 Pterocles gutturalis | reverse complement strand
ATTCCTGCACCGTATGACATTCTACTCCAGATGGTGCTAATGGTGTGGGACCTAAAGTACGTTTACCTCCCACTGTAAATCCACATCTGATCTTCTTTTCCTGAGGTAGTCACATTTTGCTGATACTATATGAACACCTTCTTTGAAAAGCCCATCTTTTGTAAGTGCTTAGGTGCTAAAGCCACACTTTTTAAAGCACCTGGAGCACTGTGGTCTTTCAGAGATATTTATGTACCTATACACTGGTGAAAATTCTGTAGGGGTCTAAAGATACAGAAAGGAGCTCTAAGTGTCCTGTAAAGCTCTTAAGTACCTTCT
>NW_010128769.1:13835-22892 GCF_000699245.1 Pterocles gutturalis | reverse complement strand
CTCTTGGAGCACTATCCATTACACTCAGATGAGTTAGTTGGCAGTAAGGGAATATGCGCTTATGTCTTCATGTTGTCCACAAAATTATTCTAGATTTAAAATCAAACTAGAAAAAACAAAAAAAAACCATGACTGATAGTTAGATGAATATGAATATATTCCCTACTGAAGAGCAGAAAAGAGAAGGATAAGAAAATTGAGCTCAGCTGGTTTGATTTCATCAAGTGCACATAATGTTCCTTCTTAAAAATATTAAACAGGTTTAATGTAATAAACACCAAAGCACAGAGAAAAAACCATAGTGTATTACTGTCACTTAGTGTCTATATATTAACAGATGACAACTATATATAGAAATATATATGTTATATGTAGTGTTGCAAGTATTACATTTACTTTTTTTTTTTTCCTAAATTTTGGAAATATTGTGACAATAACAGCCTGAACAGTAGAAACTGTATTTTCTCTATATGATTTTTTAAAAAATTATTTTCTTTATTACCTATTCAAACTACAGGTTTTCCAAATTGCCTAAGCAGACCTTTTTCTGCAAAACCCTTGACTTTTTTGCACTTTAATTTCTCTATCCATCAATAGAAGTAACAATATGTATTTCCTAGTAATAATTCTCTTGAGTTTACAGGTGAAGAATCCTCTGTATATCCCAAGAATTATCAATAGTCTCTAAATATTTTGTTCTGCAGCACTTTTAAATGCATTTCTACCTACGAAGAGCTTTTGTTAATAGTTTAACAGTAACTCATCACTACAGTTCATGGCACCACATTTTGATAAAAGAACAGTTTTAGGGCTCCTTGAGAGTAGTCTAACTTAAGCCTTTGGGAAAAACACACACAGGCAAAAGTTCATTCAGGTAAGTGTGCTAATTTATACCAGGGCTGATAGTTTATATCTAGCTTAGGGAGAAATACTACATCTAACTAGCTCAAATGGTATCTAGGCACCTGATGAGAATCATAGGAGGATTTTCAGTTATTTTTACTTTCAAATTAACTCTGAAACAGAGTTCTTAGGGGGAATCAAACCAACATAATGGAATAATTGGTCTACCCAACCACCTGCTAGCTTATTTATAAATAAACCACAAATAGATAATTTTTTTCACTAAAACATTACGATATACCTCACTATTTAAGATGCAGCAAGATGACTAAAGCCAACATGAAAACGGACTTGCACAGGCTACAAAAATATCACATTAAAAATTGTCCTTATGTGTTAAGAGTTTGTCATATGTTTTTCAAGCTCAAAATTCTGGCTTTCCATTACTGGTTTGGTTTCTTCCCTCCCCAATCACACATCAGTGCATGAGAATCAAACACATAACATCATAGGCTTACACAAAAGCAATAACTTACACAGATTGCTAAAACAACAAGAAACTGACAAAAAAACAACAATCAAAACTACAAGATAACTAGAAAATAAGAGGAAAAAAACCCCCAAACCTTACATAAAAAAACTGCCTTCAAACTCTTCATACACCTGTAGCACCCTCCCAGGTCTTTACATTTTTAATTCACGATGCAGAGTCTTCCTAACATGGCCTTTTACTCTGAATTTGCGGGTCACATGGCACAGCAGAACCTTAATTCAGCTGTATCTGACAGGTGTTTCCATAATACCAGTTACCATGGTGTTTCCACAATAGCAGTTACCAACCATTCCACTATATGTTCACCTGTGAGCTTAATTACCTTGTCAGTGCAGAGCCTTGCTTTAGGAGTCAAGGGGAAGCAGGGTATCACAGATGGCTTCAATATAACGCTTGCAAAAAGCTTCCGGGAACAACCTGGTTGAAGGGAGAACACAGATAAGGTTGTAACCCATCACAGCGTATGCCAAATTTCTTCTCCACAGCTCTTAAGAGATGGCAAAATCCTTCCTGCTCTTTTTTCCTGTCTTAGCAGGAGTCTTAGAGGCAGACTACTTTTTTGCAAGTGCATAGACTGCAAATGTTGCCCTGATGAGCTACATAACGATAGGTCCCGATACAGACCTTCACATGCTCTAAAGCCAAAAGCTTCATAAGAACCACACAGTATATGTGCCATTTTTTCTTCTGAAATATGCACAACAGAAAATATGCACCTATTTCCAATGTTGTTCAGTAGCATAAAGTGTCAAATCAATTAGAACAGACAATTCTCAGAAAGGCAGTTAACTCTGATCAAGCGTTAGGAAGTGTAAAATGTTAAGCCTGTTAAATTTGTATTGTACAGTGCGATATGATTCAATACCCAGCTCCTTCAACAATTACAGTCTGTACAAAGTGAGAAAATAGCATTGTCTATGCCAGTTTGGTAAGTTGTTACAACTCACAAACGCAATCTATTCTGAAATATAAACACGGTTTTCAAATATACTGTCAAATTTTTACTCGTGGAATAGGACTTGCTCCATATACCCACTCAGTGTGTTTCAGAGACTTCCACAGAACACTGCTTATCCTATTTCCCACCCTTCTACACACTGATATCTGATCAGACCTTCTGCTCCATGTCTGCATTCACTAATCACAAGATAGTCTTAAACAAGATTCTAACGGACAGATTTTGTGCTTGTTTCACCCAGCAAGAAAAGGGAAATAAACCTTCATAACTTCAAATTTGCATACTTTTTAAAAAATAGTTTTATAGCAGAGTATAGAACTATTCACTTTATTGTATAAAGATGTCATCCTTTGGACTAGAAAGACCTTTCTAGATAGAACAGCACACAACCTCTACTGTTTATTTTGATACCAAACAAGGTATCTCCTTGTCCAACAGCTTGCCTTCAGTTTAGCTGAATTGATCTCGTGTATGATTGCTTCTGTACGTTTATAGCATTAGGAGGTATTACCTTAACAGGACTTTTTCAAAAGTACACCTACCCTTTTATTTTGTAGGAGGGAGAGAATACATGCATGCAACACTAGTTAATCCATAACTACCACAGTTAAATAGCAGTCCTAGCAACGAGAAGGTGTCGTGTATACCTTAGATGGGAAAAAAAGAACCAGATTCTATTTCTGTCTCTGCCACTACAGCACTGACTAACCATTGGCAACTCTGCTAACTCTCCACTTCTTCTCCTCCCACCTAAGGTTTTATGAACAGAAACACGCAATTTAAGGCAGACTCCCAGTACATCCTTAGTATGTGTCACTCACCATTAGGGCATTACGATACAAACAACAGACAAGCAAGAGCCTATCAGCGAGGAGAAAAATAAAGGGCCATAACATTTTTACAGCAACATTATGAACTCATCTAAGCTGCTTTATTATTTGTATATAATTAAATATCGTATTAAAAGAAATCATAACCTCCCCTCCCAAGTAGCTCCTCAAACAGCAATTACAGTCACCTCCTACCAGACACATTGGAATAATGTCCCTGAAAGGCCCTGAGACTAAACACACCAGATGGGATAGATGAGATATCCTGGGTTTTTGCATGAATTATTTCAATCCATCATAATTTGGAAGACTCATAGCTGCTGTAATACTGGAAAGCTTAATTTGATTTCCGTTTATAAAGTAGGGCTTTGATGGATGCTATAAAACAAAGGATAACCATCTAGCTACTATATCTTTATCTTCTCTGCATTTTTGTTGATAGCAGACAGTCAGGGCTCTGACTCATGACCTACAGCAGTTTAGACCATTATGCCAGCTCTGACAACTGAGAAACCAACCCACAGCAGTCCTGCAGTAGCAAGGGTAGCTGAAATTAATCTTCTGCAAATAACACCGGTAACATTTTTAGGCCACTAGAACATATACCGCTTATGAATCAGAGCCCTAAATAATTTTTAGTCAAAATTAATGTATTGAATGGCTTAAAACAAAAATAATTGTTTGCATACACTGAATCGATAAAGGATCTTCCAATTAATTTCATAACACTAGTATTGTCTTAAAGCATTTAATTTTTAGCTCTATCTCCTTATTAATTTACTCAAAAGGCAGTTTCTGGCTCAACTCTGGAAGGGAGACAAGTTTGAACATTGTGAAGCTGAGTGTTGATATTACCTGTTTCACACTAAGTTACATTCAGCCTTGGAGATTTCTCTTCAGATTGGCTACAAACAACTGACAGACATGCATGCCAGGAGAATAAAAGTTTGGTTAGAAGTTAAAATACAGCAAACTGTTTCCCAAATGTAGAGAATCCTTGGGTAGCTACAGCTGCAACAGAAAACATTAATTTGTTTCCAGTGAATGTCAAATGCTACTATTTTAATGCCCTTTCACTTCAGAATGTCAAGAATGTCTTTATCCATATCCTTGGTGTTCTGCCAGTAGGAGATTTGGCAAAGGACTCTGATATGCTCTTTTTAATTCAAGGCCCTCTGCTGCAAAGATGTCTCACAGAGAAGTATTTATAAACCACAATGTACCTCCTCCTCCTCTCAGAAAATATTGCCAGACCTTAATGCTCTACCTTTTATATATTTTCAATTTTTCTTCTGTCTTTGCAAAACATGCAATTGACTTGGGTTCATTTGGATTCAAGGTGCAGTGATAGTCCTCACATAAAGGAGTTAGACTCAGACTGGCTTCAGTATCATTTAGTCCTGTGTGCTCATAAGTCACTGTCCCAGTGAAAGGGCTGGCCCGTTACTGCCTCTGCGTTTAGATTCCGCTTTACTTCTCACCAGGTTTTGACAAAACTAGGCAGCCAGCTCTGCTCTTGTCCTGTTATGCTAGTATCTGTGATATCTCCTCTGATTTTTAATGTAATCCTTCTGATTTTTTTTTCTTTTTTCTTTCTTTTTTTTTTTTATTTTTTTTTATTTTTTAAATATAATATCCCATACGCTGTTATCTTCACTTTTGGGAATCAGAATTGTCCAAACAGCAGATTTCTGGTTGCAATTTTGAATTTTAAAAAACCTCATTTCAAAGGCAAATATATTACTACCAATTTAATTTGCATCTCAAACCTAAACTATTAGCAAGCTGAAGGAAAGTACAGTCCCTGAGCCAAGAAGCAAATGAAACCTAACATACATGAGTAAGGATACCAATAAAAGTCTAAAACGATACAATAAGACATACAAGTGAACTTCTGCACTAAGACAAGGTAACTGTGCAAATACTTACTATGTTCAAGCACCATGCCCTATCATTCTACATTTTCTTTGGGGGCCAAGCGTGCCACCGTAAACGTTTAAACTGAAGCGTTAACAAGTGGCTCCCTCTATTGTTACAAGCATGTTCCTACTGGTATTTCTGTCCAGAAACTTTTAAGCTGTTCTGTGATCATCAAAATCGTTATACAAAATTAAAAAACTGAAAGGCTCACAGTTTGGATTAACCCTAAACATTCGTTTTAAAAATAGTGTGTGTTTCTATACAAAAATACATGCGAGCTAGTTTGTGGTTTTTTTTTTTTATTTTTACAAATAGCCTTTGAATAATACTAAGCAAAGTTTTCTCTTAAAATTAATAATACTAAGACTGAATACTTCGAATATTGTATGCTCATTCAACAGCTACTGAGAAAAATAACACAGTACTTTGGATCTGAATCACAATGATTCTTATACTTAGTGACAAACAATAAAAAAAACCCAACTTAACTGATATATTTCAGCAGAACTCTGTTTTTGGACCATAGTTTCTATCTTCTTATTTAAAAAATGTAATATTTTAGTTCTCTTGTGTACATTGAAAGTATCATTCCTGAAATAGTTGAAAATGTACTCATTTGGGAACCAATGTATTAAAAAAACAGCTTCCTCTTAAAAAATGCTTCCTTTGAATTAGCCATTTAAAATTATATAATGCAATCTTACAGAATTTAGCTAGCCATAAGGCAGACAGCAGAACTCGTTTTGTCATACACAGCTGCAGAGTTTCAACAGTACAATGGAACCACAAGCTAAACAAATGCATACACACAGGTGAAAAATGTACATATCCAAAATCCTTTTTTAAAATTCATCAATTGTCTATCCCTTTTACTTGAGCATCACAGTATTTCCACTGTATGCATAGAATTACATACCAACATGTATGTAGAAAATTGAGCACACACAGTAGCAGTCGGGAGCACTAAAAATACTTTGAACACAATTAGTTGCACTGCTTTAAGGCCCTTGGGTTTACATTCTGTGATAAGAGAGAAACTGAACAAATCAGACACACCTAGTTTTGTAACCAGACTCCTCCAAATACCAGAATACCCTACCATAGTTTATACCGCTTCACACAGCAGATTAGTCTTTGAATCTGCAAAACAATTATTATTTTAAACTGTATTTATAAAAATAACAGGTCCCCTACATGAATCACAGCAGAGTTACAAGCTTCCCAATAAAACAGAGCCATCCAGAACATAAATCACGCTCAGATCTAAAAATAGCATTGGATGCAGTTACAAAAAATTCCAGCAAGAAAGGCATTCACATCAAACACAGCCTGCAAACTTGCGAAACAGAAGGAAACACTGTCAGTATTAGAGAGACACTGTATGATTCACTGTTTTTCATGGAACTTTCTCAGGCACGTTCTCTGCTCTTGCAAAAGGCAGTTCAGAAATGCTCTTGCAAAACACAAACTACCCTAATATGGCACCGAAAGAGAAAGGAAAAACAGCAGCACTAGCACTGAATACTAGGACCCATTTGTAGCTTTGCTTGTTTACAACCGGAATAAAATTATTTATATTACATAATGCCTATCTTAAAACTTAGAGAAAAAACCTCCTTTCAATAGTAAACTGTTGAATTTATCACAAAAATCTTATGCTCGTTGTCAGACAAGGAATTAGAGTCCAAGTCTCAGGACTTTATCCTGTAGACAGACATTCTATAAAACTTTAAAGGGAAGGAGAGGGGAATGCTGCATCACTCACTGGTAAGGGATGGTCCATGTTATTTTCCACTCAAAACACTGCTGCTAGTTGTGTTTTTTCAACAACCAAACGTTGAATAGCACAGAGCATATTTCAGGAACAGACTTTAAAGAAAGAAATAAAGATTACAACATATGCATACTCTTACACCAGCACCTCAAAACCAAACATGTTCGCAACCAGGATACACCTAAGTGAAAGAGGACAAGTTCTTCAAGAAGCACGTTCACACCTGCACACAGGCTCCAGGCAGTTTAAGGGAGCCTGTACCTAATATCAGACCAAGTGCAAAAAGAAAAGGCCATTTCCCTCTAAAACACAGCCCAAAAATCACACTGGGGTTCTGTCTTGCTTGATTAAGTAGCGGTGTGAATTTGAAGTGATTCATCTATTCCTAATTAAGTCCAAGGATGAATATTTATTCTCTCATAAGAACACAAGACTTCACATTTTTCAGGCATAGTTCAATCCTTCAGAACAAGAAAAACAAACCCCAAAAATTCCTGCCATCAGTTGCGGCAAACCAATCCCATGAACAGAAGCCTTGCCACATACTGAGATTAAAAGATTGAATCCCATCTCCTAGCTACAGCATTTACGCGGCACTTGCACCATTAAATCATAGCCCTAACAGGAAACACCTTTGATTGTATTTTTTAGCAATTATTGAAAAACAGAAGTACAGTCTTGACCTCTCTGACACCCCTCACTTCATATGTAGGCTGTTCAGCACAGGGGGCTACCTGCAGTTCCTCACCTCAGTTTAATACTGACGTTACTATATTGCGTCAAGCCTAGCAGTGCAGATAGAACAGTGAGATCTAAACTCGCCTAAAACACATACCTACTGCAGAGCTGCCCTGTACCCCGCTGAGGGCTTTGCTGTAACCACCCGGTCTGTCACTGAGCAGGGGTTTGGCTTGCGCTCCCTCATGCCCTCTTGCTTTCCCGCCAGTCTCCCTCCCCTCACTGTCACATCGTTCACTCTCAACGTGTCCACTTGAGCTGCAAAAATGGGCCAAGGCACAGAAAATCAGCTCAGCTGCTGCCCAGGCTGTACAAGCTCCCAAAGCCTTCCCTTCAGCACTGTGCCACTCGCCTCCCAGCCTCCCTGTTTCCTCACACCCCTTTTCCTGCCCTCCCTGCCACAGCTCACCTGAGGTAAAACAAGATGGACGCCCTCAGAGGCAGGGCTGCTGTGGTGCTGGTTGCAGGGTGGATGATGCTGGAGCCAGCTGAGAAAAATCTTCATATGAGCCCTGGACATTTGCCTGACATCCCGTTGTACTGGGATGAGGAGGGATTTACCAAGGAGCTCATTGCTGTGGCGAGGCTTGGGAGCTTGGTCACTTCCATCTACCATACTGAGAAGCTTTAGGCAAGCTGGTTCTTTCTTCTGTCTCAATGTCTCTGAAAAATGGGAACAATTATGCTAGCCATCTGTGTGAAACATTTTGGTTGATAAGAAAAAATAGTCGCCTTAGCAGTTCTGTAGTTCCTCATGATAAGGCCCTTTTCTTCGATGTTTTCCACCCATTAAAATTTAAGCATTTTCTCAGATCTGTCTATAAAAAGAATGGGAATTATGTAGTAATATTCACTCTGCAAATTGCCCCCCCTGGGTGCTCATTCTCTGTGTTAAACAAAAGGCGATTTACAGTTATGTTAATCAATCAGTATTATTTCATAGGCAGGAAGAACACACAGGACCTTGCTGTATACCCAGCGGGTTACCTGCTGCCCATGGGCACTCTATTGGCCTCAGCAAACTTGTGAATGGACCTGGGTCATGCTCCCAGGTGACTGTGTGGAAAAAACTTGTTTGGTTCTGTAACAGTCTCTTCCTAGAGATTTTTACTTACTCGTATTAAGGTTTTCCTCTTAACATTTTTCAGTGAAGAACGCCTTTCCCACATATCACAATATTTTGACATTTTTCATATTTTTTTCTCTTCATACAAGTTAGCATCAGGAAATAGTATTTTGCAATAAATACAACAGTATATTTAACATTTTTAAAGAGATGTGCTTTTTCTCTTAGGTTCAGTCAACTCCGTCTTCCACAATGATGGGAAAGGTGCCTGGAACACAGAAGGTATTAACACTGGTAGGAAAAGAAAGCCCAAATACCACATTATGGGACATGCTGGGAAACACCGTGTAAAGATACTTCATGGCATTAGCTCAG
>NW_010128769.1:5723-13804 GCF_000699245.1 Pterocles gutturalis | reverse complement strand
ACAAGTTCAGGCTCGCCATCAGTACGTGACTTGCTTGCAAAACTGTGCACTCATTGTACACTTCTTTTGCCAGCACAGAACCCAATAATATATCTGAAGTGAGCTGTCTTGAGATCAGGAGCAATGCAGGAAGTAGAGCAGTGAGCTCCAAGATCATTGCTTAGAGCTGGATCCTGCTGGTTCCAAACTGACAAATCCAGAGTGCCTTGGTTATCTGAACTGCAGTTTGGTACACAAGGTTCACAGCAGAACTAATCCACAGTTACATATCAGTTATGACACAGACAACTATGTGAATGCACTCAGGCAATTGATATTTTATTGTTTTAGTATGGAGCTAGGAGATTATACATATATCCAGGATTTTGCGGTTTTTGTTGCTCATTGCTGGGTCTTGGCACTTTTTTATTAACATGCGTAAACTCAGGGCTGTTCTGTTCAGGTAAAAGTAGTTGTATCTACCTGGAATTATGAATATTGTTTCCTAGACAACAGGGAAGTTCTGAGCAAGATTGAAGAAATATTCCCTTATCTTCCCATTTCACTGGACACACCAAGAAACTGAAAGCTTTATCAGCAATATATACCATCACACAGAAAATTAGTTTATTCTAGGGATCAGGAACATTCTGTCTACATTCAGACTTAAGTCTTGAACTTTTCTTCTGCTCGTTCCACTCTCAGCACTTTGTACAGTTAATAAAGGACAACTTTACTGCATAAAAAAAGCATTTGCCACGAAAAAAAAAAAAAATCCAAACAAAAACCTTGTTCTGTTGGGTGCAAGAAAGCTTTCTTAGTTGCTCTGTTTCATGCAGCGCTAGTTCTGTTGTGCGCTGAAAGAGGCTGTTCATGGATTTTGTGAACAGCCATACTTACAGTAAGTAGGCTAACAGGGAACTAAAAACCGAAGGACACTGATGGCTTTAAATGCAGTTGGGATGCCATCCTGGGTGTTCCTCCACCACATGGGCATAGCATTGCAACAGCTCCACCCATTTCCCTCAAGGAAAATTCAGTCCATATTGGTTGAGTTTGTCATCTGCCCCGTTAACAGAGTCAGTGTTTAAAACTCCAAGCTAAAGAGACAATAGAACATTAAAAAATAAAAAAATAGAAAACCAAGAACTTTTAGCCTCACTTGGTATCATTTTACATGAACTTTAGCTGTGACAGCATGAGTTAACATCCATCAATAAGCTTCTGCCATCAAAATAATTTGTCAAGTCTGTCCTCTGTTTGGGAAAAAGCAGTAAGATTACAGGTTTTAGATAGCTGCTACTCCCAGATAGGCTTCTTGTGTCATGCAAAAGTAATCAGCTACTACTCTGCTGAACACTTGATGCTACATTCCTCTTTAATTCCTTTCAAATCGGACATTTAGCATAGAAGTGAACAGCACATCAGCATTTACTAGCATTAACATAGTTCCCTAATCCACTGCTGGCTAGTGAAGCACTTACATACTTCATCATGTCTTCCCACATTAGATAGCAATCCTGTGACACAAATGAAAACAAACCCATATTTCTTTATCTGCACTCCTGTACTGCGCTGTTGGTTTCAGTTTAATATGCAAAGGAGACATGGAAGAGTTTGTATTGCTCTTGGCCCATTTCCTTGACTCTCCTGATTGCCTCTAGAAGAGCTGATTAGCAATTAAGACACAAAGTTCCTGTATCTCACTCCAATGTAGGACTAAGTAGAATTATCCAATTCACCACCACTGGTCCTCCTTGGGCTCCTACCCCTGCTAAGCAAAAGCCCTTCACTGCTCATAATTTATTTCCTTACTACTTATTAAAATGATACTAACTCCAACCCGTGTCAGGCTTTAGGAATCTGTTTTTATGGGGACAGTACTTAGTGACCACATAGCACTTAGCAGGGAAGCGCTGCTTCTTCACAAACATGCACTGGTCAGACTGACTCTGCCCACTTGACTAATGAATTGCCCACTCACTTATGCAGAAAATTGTCTTTTTGGATGTAGAAACATAGTCAAAGCCTTTCTTCATCCTCACTTGTATTTTTGAGATCCCGTAATAACTGTCCCTAATACTTTTATTTTGGTCTTGCTGCAATCATCTTTCAGTTTGCTGCTGTTGAGGGAAGAGCAAAACTTTGCCTTCTGTTTCTGGCTTCACAATACATGTGAAAGGGCCACACAAGAAAACAGACTTTCAACACCCTCATTTCCTCAGTATTATTTCAGCTCTTTTGCATTTAAGCAAAGAGTGACTTCAGAACCCAGGGAACTGGAGAGAAAGCCACTATACTTATGCTTTAGGGTAAGGCTCAGTACACCAGAAGTTTAACACAGGCCCTGTAGCCCACATTTTCTTTACAGTCTAATTTGATTTTACTAATGTGAACACTTAGCACCAGAAACTGGTTAAGAGGAAGGTATAATAGACTCAAGTGTGTATAGAGACATAGACACACAGTAATCTTCACTTTGCTCCTGCTCTTGAAAGTGATCCTATTGGTCAGCTTTCATAAATTGTGTTCCTTTTTTTTCCACCTTACCTTTCGGACAGATCCTAGAGCAGATTTAAAGGGGCAGAGAGGACTGCTAATTGCAGTGGATTAGCTCTGCACAAGACAGCATGCCATTTCTATATAAACAGGATCACATTCTGCTAATAGCTTATCACAGCATTCAGATTTAGAACACACAGGGCAAACACAAACAGGAACACTGCAGATTGTTAAAGATACTAAAATTATGCTGAGAAAGTATTGATGGTCAAAAGAATTCCCAACTTAAAAACCAATATAGGTATCAGATTTTTAAAGAATTAAAATACCTTCAATTGAGGAGAGTTGTGAACTTACACTTTCTAATTGAAGCCTTCCCTCTCCTAACTACTCTAAAACGTTATCTCCTGACCTGGATGAACAGGCAAATGGATTTTCTTGGTTTTCACTCCATGGGCACTAAGATTTTACCCATATATACAAAGCTTCTTAGCTGCCTGTAACATCAGAAGGCTGCTTGGTTTCCATAAGTTATTCGCATCATATATAATTTTATCCATAACATCCTTACAGTTACTGTTATCTGTCTTGCATTTAATCTTTCTTTATATAAGAACGAGCACTTCAGAATATGTCAGAAGCCTTCCTGTTGATCGTTACAAATCAACAGATGCGTAATGCCACCTTGTGACAGGAATTCAACAATACAGCAGCCATGCACTGCCACACAGGAATCTTCAAACTGCTCTCCACAGACCCTTAGGAGTATACCCTATTTCCAAAATCCATGATGCAGGCTTAAGGAAAGCAGGTTCACACATACACTACGTAGAAGTCTTTGTATCTGAAAATATTAAAAGGGTCTGTTTTATTTCCATGGATAAATATTTTGAAGTTCATAAGTGAAGGAGGGACTAGCAGAGAAGTTTTCTAAGTATATACTGTAGATACAAACACCAACAATGATATCTGACAGGTGCATGGCTTACGTTTAGTATGTTATGCATGCATCTGGAAAATACACTTGAAGCTGTAAGAGTCACTTTTAAGCCTCTGATGATTTTTCCTTTTGAGGAAAGGGGCTTTTAAAAAGTGCTAACACACTATTTGAAGTGATAACAGTTCTTTAGAACTGCTACTGCTTTAATAAGCAATTCAAGTGAAGCAGAAGATTTGATTTTTTTTCACAGAAAATATTACTACAAATACGTAGTAGCAGCAGTTTTTAATTTACCAAAAACTGGCATCTATTAGCAACAGAACATACACAAAAAAATCTTTGTTTATACACATAAAATTAGGTTCTGAATATTCACAAAGTAACATAACAGCAACATTTTTCTTCACATTGATACTCAAAGTTAATCAGATCAGTCGTGATATAAAAACCCTGTATAACATTCAGTCAAGCACCATGGCAGACAGTGCATTAAGATCTCTCATGAATGGATGATCAGCTAGTATTTGATCAATCTTCTGTCTTTGCTCGTAATCAGGAAAAATTTTTATCAGGGCTTCTCTTAGTTGTACTGTTTCTGAGGCAGATCTCTGTGGTGGAATTGATAGACAAGCCTCTATGTTTGTTTCCAGTGGAAGCCATGTTGATGGACGATCACCATGTACTCTGTTTTTAGGCTGTACTGGTTGGTTTGGGACTGGCAGGAAGAAAGGTGTCTCGGTAGAATATTGTCCGCTGCTCTGTAAAGCCTTTTGTGGTGACCAAAAACCTCTATGGAACAAAATAAAAATTTTGATTAAATTAAGGTAAGAGAGATGCTAGCTGTCTCTGTACAAACACAGAAAAGAAAAATGTGTATAAGTCCTATACTTCACTGCTGCTCAGACAGTTACTGATTGGGATAAAATCACAAGCATTTTTTCAAAGTGAAAAAAAAAACCAAACCACTAGGTGTAACAGTTTTCAATTTGAATCTGGCACGACTAACAACATTAATGTTACCTAGGACTAGTTCCAAAACACTGTGAGTACTTTATTTGACAGAATACAGCAACAGTCAAAGCTTATTTTAGGGAAGTATCAACAGCAATATTATTGAGCTAAATGGATAAAAAGGTACATTGAACACATGTACACTGACTCAGAACATGTGAAAACAGTGACAGGCCAAAGGGGCTTCCGGATGCTCCACAAGACTATTCCTCATCTACTTTTTTTCCTTATGACTGTGAGCTGTGCTCACATTTAGATCAAGGCCTTGTTTTCCCCGTATATCCTTAATGGGGCAATGAAGTTTTTCAGCAGTTTCAGGATCCGAGTATTCCTTAATTATTGAGATTTAATTTCAGACTTTGAAAAGTTGTTGCTACTCTAAACTGCTAGCACTTGAAAATTTAGGGCCAAGACCACTTCAGATGCCACCAGATAACACAGAAATGTGAACTAGAACTCACGTTACAGTCTAGTTTCCTACCACCAAGGGAAACAGTATCTAAATTACAGAGCTCTATTTTGAAAGCATATAGGTTACGACACCTCCCATTACTCAACATGGAAAGACTCTCTAATTGCTCGAGATCCTTCTAGTTTCTCATCTTATTCCTGGTGCCATTTATGCTTTCTGTAACATTTAACTCAAGTAGAAAAGTCTCAGGGAAGGAACAAAATCAACTCTTTACACTGACACCTTTTTCTGTCTCAAAAAACCCCACCATATACCCCCCAAAACCAAAGCCTAGTTCCAGTTCCAAGTTTACAGATAGGAAACCAAGCTCTTTGAGAGTCTACAATCACAGTCACCTCTCAGAACACACTCTGTTTTCATTTTATTTTTCCTCAAAGGCAGCTAAAAGAGTGTTCCAAATGACATCTTGTAAGGGTTTTATTTTAGAGCTTGAATACTTTTTTAGCATTTCCTACTGGAGTTCTAGAACTGCACATGCTTTTTTCATGTCAACATTACATTCTTATTTTCAAATCAACCTGTGACCTACTGGTACACACATCTCACTTTCCTCAATTGTTTCCAATAGTTGAGATTCTGGCTTACTCTTTGTATTAATCCTTAAATTAAAGCTTGTCCTTTGTATTGCTGATTTTTAAGCACCTCACTTGTTTCTAAAAGCTCTCTCAGTACTCCTCACTACATTAGCATTTTTAAATCCTAAACTGGTGAAAGAATAGCAGAGAGCAGATTCTTTTCTTTGTGCAAAAGAGCAAATCCATTCTCAAATCTTGGCAGTTACTGCAAAGCAAATTCATACTTTGAATATATGCACATTTTAAAAGTAAAATGATCTTAAATGAATATGTTTATTAATACTTAAAATTATATATAAAATACAAATGCATTTAATAACAATGCCTCTCAAAAATAATTTTATTAACAGCATAGTACCCTCAAGTGTAAAGTGAAATGCCTCTCCCGTGACCAAGAATATGAGTGCAGAGTGGTTTTTGAAGCACCTATTGTCCCACTATGAATAAGTAAGTGATGAACCATGGTGTTTTTAATAACACCAGGGTAAGTAACAGTATACCAGGCTATCACATACCCAAACCACTGGCAGGTTTGTGTGAGGTTAAACACAGTGGGGACCACCTTTGTATGAAAGCCACCACCATCAAATCTCAGAGGAAGTTATTGTCTTATCTTAGTTCTGAGAGAGATCTTCATTAGATGCAAATGTCACCAGCAGTTTCTGAACAGACTGAAGTAACAGGAAAAACATGTTTTTGTTAAGCTACTACATCCTACAGTGTTCTTGCTTAATTTTACTGTACATTTACTATATAGACCTAAAAACGTGTTCAAGTGAACCAGGCACACAGTGCATTTAAAATGTGAAATCGTAACTGTTTCAAACAAAAGTGAAAACAGTACTTCTACCTAGAACTGCCTTCACTTCGAAGGAAGTCATCTAATCTGGGTCCATTTCTTCCCAAAGGATCATCAGGAACCATAAATATGTCACCAGCAAAAGTGTACTGGAGCAACCTGCAAAAGAGTTCTTTCAATATTATTTACTATTACACCCTCACAGCCCATTTTTGCAAAGATACCAGAGTGGAATTTTCTAGGTTATTAGAGAAGATTTTCTGGTTGTTCAAACTCCCCTTCCATGTAAGGATCTTCAACCACGTAGCTAAAATGCATATGTTATCAGAAAGCCACACAACTAGCAAACATAGCATTAGCTGTTCACAGTTAAGAGACAAAGCAGCTTTCTTTCTGAAATAATTTTGGGACGGGGAAATCTACATTGAAGGAAGGCAGTTCAACTTAAATTTGTCTGCAAGGAGAGAATTTGGTATAGTGGAGTTTCCCCAGGAGTAAAACCAATAACAGATGTTAACACAAGCTCTTAAAAAACTACAAATTGAAAATGACATGCTAAATATTCTTGCTAAAGTTTTGTAGGAGAATGGAATCTGACTTGGGTAGAATTCACTCAAGAAATAGCATAAATACCTACATGATCAGCCAATATCAATTCCATGTTCTCTCAGCTATATTGTGAGAACAAACCCAGGACAGTTTTCAATTGTTTTTTTCATTAGACCTTTATGGATTGCAGTTACTGCAGTAGATGTACCCTCAGAAGATGTCAGGGAGATTCTGAGGGATTAGTGGGAAATTCAGGCAACAGATGATGATACCTTAATAGTAAAATGACCTAATTTAACTGGAGGGGGAAAAAACACAACAAAAAAACCAAACGGACAACAACAACGAAACCAATTGCACAGGAGAAACTATCAGGGATAGAGAATCCATAAGCTAAAGCAGAGATATTTGATAGATAAGTGAACTCATCTAAACCCAAAGGACACTCAACAATTGCAGGGAAATGGCTACAGGGATATGTTGCAAGTGTTCATTATTTTGTTTAGCTATGCCGATTTCTTGTACTACAGTAAAAAGTAATTGATTTGGAAACCTTACAAATTAGACTGTATGTCTGCACCAGCTATCGCGTCGCCTTGAAGAAATGAAATGTAAACCAAGAAAGCCTGTGAGAGAGGACCACAAAGCGTATACTCTAACAGGATCTAACACCAAGCTCCTATTTATGTGAGCAATTAACAGACGTACATTAGAGAATATACAAATAACAGGTACATTAGACTACTCAACACTCAATTATAAGGCCATGACTCAAAGTGGTGAAACACACACTGTACTTTGTTGGGCTCTACCAGAATCGCACAACCGATTAATTAATATATGAAAAGTCACTCATGAAGATACAGTGCCTACAACTCCAAGGACAGGCATCCTTTTAAGCTTTCATAGAAACTGAGTAATTACCTTTTTTGAATAATTTCTCTCCAGGCAAGTGATTCTGTCACAAATTCTCTGAAGTTATCATTAGTCACAATAATACCTCCAGTTTTATCAGCAAGGTGTAATAAAAACCTGCAAAATTTGTTTCAAAGACTGTTAAGATAGTCTGCTTTGCTGAAAATTGTCCAAATATACAGAAAATTAAACATTTCACCATCCAAGAGTAATCTATCTGCATGAAAACAGGCACTTTGATTACCAGGAAATTACTCTGTTTTGACCCACCATGTAACTTTAAACAGTGTTTTAGGTAGCATAGATTCATTCGGTGCAACAAAGTCTTCCTAGCAGGCT
>NW_010128769.1:0-5683 GCF_000699245.1 Pterocles gutturalis | reverse complement strand
AAAAACCCACAAGCAAAACCCCCCCCAAAACCCATGGGATTATCAGATTCTAAATAACTGTAGAGGTAAATGGTTTGCTTTACAAAAGATTTTTTGTTACACATTCCAACACAAACTTATTTCCATATACTTTTTTGCTTAGCATTAATGTCCATGTTCTGCCAGATACTGTTATGCATGTTAGTTGTTCACTCTGTCAACACTTGTTAACAAAGAGCGCTGTTACCATTTTGTTTTTCAATAAGTTATGACAGAAGGTAACTACTGATTTATTTTTAAAATCCTATGGTTTTTTTTTTTTTTTACCTGTACGAAAACAAGCTCTGCCATTTGAAACTATTTCAGCAAAGATATAATGGATGGTGTCCTTTCAAAGAGAAGTGTACTCTTTTGACGGAAGTGCAAATATGTTAGCACAACACTCATTTACACAGTAATCTCAACTGTAAATACTGCACCCACATAGCATTTTATATGAAATGCTGGGTGTATACAAAACATGAGTGTGTAAATTACTCCAGCTTGGTTGCCTTGTATATTTTTTGCTACAACATTATTATTTAAGAGATCATACTTTAACAAGGAAGATAAATTAAGTGCACTCTACTTGATATATCTTTGCATATCACATTTTGCAATCAGGTACATGACTGTGCAATCTAACAAAAACAGACATGCCCATGATGCAAAAACTTGACAATTTTGTAGTCAGAATAATGTGGTATGAATAATTATTAGCAGGACAGAAGAAACTGAAATCCAATGAACTGTAGCTAGCTGCAAAACACAATTTCAAAGCTGCAAACTGCTCATCCATGCAGAATTAGGAAAGCTGGTAATGGAAAAAAACTTAAGCAGCACGTGCTTTTAACAGTCTCAAGACTGGGAAAATTTGGCAGCAGCAATGTAAGCACTAGGAAACCCCCCCAACGCCCGACAAAAAAACCCACAGCTTACTGTCCTCTTGTTCACTGAAAGATGATCCCCACATTTTGAAGCTTAACTTTGGTGCTCAAATTAACTTGGAAATTTACTAGCCTACACATTGTTACAAATACACTGCTCCAAACAGGTATCTATGTCTGTATGCCACAATGGCATCAAGGAAAAAAAACAGAACAAATAGCACACTGATTTATGCTAGTGCTCCCCAAACACGAAAGACAATTCAGGGATAGACTGATGACCAGGAAAGCACAAAAACATCACTAGAAGACTCAATGAAAGTGATGACGTTTGAAATTGTTGTTTTTTTTTTTTTTTTTGTTAAAATTGCCACGAAAGTGTACCATTTTCCATGAATTTCTGAAAATCGTATGTGAGAATCACAAATAGAAATATTTCTTAGGAGAGTAAAATAACATCACAGATGTAGAGCTCAGTCTTAAGTTGGATGCATAGCTCTCTGTCTAGACAGGTTGAAGAATTAGCAAATACAACTGCTCGTGAAGTACTAAGCATTTACAACTACTAGTCAGATGTTCAAAGAGACTTTTAAACTATGTATATTCCGTACCTGTCATCATGAGCAGCAATTCTTGCTCCTAAAACCATCCTTGCAGGAGTTAAAGACAATATTCCAACATCCTGGAGCTGTGTTAAGAAATCCTGCTCTGTTAAAACATGAAACAACTGTTCTTAAAAACAAAAGCTTTCTTCTAAGCTATTTACAGATTTTATAATTAGTCTGAGATATAATGAGCAGAGCAGATGGGCTATTTTGTACCTATTAATCTACAGAAATTACATCTTGATAGCTGAAGAATTGCTAATATTATAAAAATGGGGAGGAAGGGGTTGAAACTAGAACTTAAAGAGCAAACAAAATCCAAACCAAACAAAAACGCCTCCACTTATGGTGCACCAGTTAGCCTAAACAGCATTTCAAAGTGTCTCACACTGTATATGGAAACCAGTCACTCATGCTGAGCAGACAGACTACTTGCACTTAACCTTCTATGAAGTATTCCTTCTCTGTTCATTCTTCACAGAAGGATACAAAGAAATAGTTACAATGTAGTTTAATTAAAAAAAAAAATCAAAAAACTATTTCCCTCACCTGTAATGTAAGGATCACGTCTTGTTCTCCACTGTGGAACAAACACGGTAATATTTCTGTGGCCACGTTTCCAAAAGTAGTCAACAGCTATTGCAATTCCTCGACAGGAGAAGAATTTCCTTAGACCATGTCTGGGGGCAAAAGAAAGAGAAGGGAGATTAAAGTCACTAGAGAGTTTTACTACTATGAATACAAAGAAAACGGAACAAAACCTTCCAAAGTGAAGCTGGAAGTTACACATACAGCCTCATCAAAACAAAAGCTAGATGGATGTTATAGATGAGGAATCTCATAAATGGAAAGAAATCTTCAGCAAAAGAAGAGAACAGAAACATCACTTTGCAACTTTATAGCTCAGTCTCCTTTCAGTTTCATGGGCACAATGATATTTGGAGTAATCAGAAGCAGGTTTATCTTTAAAAAAGAGGCCAATAGTGGTGGTTTCTGAAATCTATTGATTATAGATTAGAATGATCATAATCCAGTATTGTGATAGTTCCAAATACAGTCCCACTACAAACCAGAACACCTTTGGTTCAACTGGTTCCCGAGGATTGCATCTGAGAAGTTCTCTGTCCTAAGACATTAGGACCTCCTCTCGCTTCATTTCAACAATCTGAGCTACTGTTTTCAGGCAAAATAATGAAATTTTTTGAAGAAAGATTTTCAAAAAGACTGTATTTCAGTGGTAATTTTTTCCCACCCATTTAAAAATACAATTATGTTCATTACCTGTTTTTGCTACTCAAGTGACTTTCCAGAAAAATCAGCAACTGCCTAATATATGGAGATCAGACTTGATGACCTCGTGAGGTCTCTTTCAATCTGAATTATCCCAATGATCCCATATGCCCATTTAACACACAGCAGAAAGACTGTCTAACCAGATTCGGGGTTCTGGGCTTCAACAGACTAATGGAAAAAGAATCTTAAAATAAAGCACAGAAGACATATTCAAAAATGGGTCTCTATGTTCATGTTGAAAGTTACACCTTCTCTACTTGTCCATTCTCCTGTTTTAGAGCTTTAAACCTGTTGACCTACAGAGTACTCTCTTTTTTTAAATGTTATGAAGCCTGGAACAGCAACTCTTGATTTGTCCTGTAAGATCACAAACTCCTGCCCTGTAGCAACTAAAAAAAAAAGAAAAAAGCACACACAAATAGAAGCAATATATTTACCTTTATCAAATAACAGGTAGAACTAAAGTGAGCTATAATATTTATTAACATGTCACTGCCAGATAAACAGAAATATGAAATGCTTTATTTGAGCTAGATAAACATCTGAAGGACAGCAAATTACCACAGCAAGGTAATTACGACGCCTTTTCAAGACACCCATCTCAAAGACTGCATCTGTTCCCCAACTGCCATAGTAAATACTGGTTTGGGCTGTCCTAGTTCTTTAAAAAAACTGCGAAGACCCTACAAAGGTATTTCTTAAGTTTAACAAGAGCTGCACATAAGCTCATAAACTGCACAAATTCAGGACATGTAACATTTTCCCTTTGGTTTTGTAAAGAAAGTACATATTATTTACAAACAATTCTAGGAAGATATAATTCCATCAAATTATTCTTTCATTATGACTTCTTTCACATTTTAATAAAATTTAATTTAAAATACTTCCATTTGCCTGTTTTCAGCACACAAAAAAGGACAATTTTTAAAAATACTTGTTAGTGGCTAGAGTACACTCCGGGCTTTCTCTCATTCAACAAGCACACTGAAAGTACAGCTAGCATTCATATATCAATGTGCTGTTTTTACTAGGCTGCACATGTCAAGAGGAAAAATTATTCAGCTTCTTGCAGTCTTCCAGACTTGAGACACAAGACAAGTAGCGTTTCAGAAGCCCACTCAGCTTTAGTCCAAGCATGCCAGCAATGCATTAATATCACCCAAAAAACACATGCCACTCAGAGGTCAACCCCCCCCCTTCCCCCCAAACATAGGCACGTCCATAAGCTCAAGATACTGAGAAGTAAAACTGAAGACAGTTCAAAGCAAAACTGGAAACAATTCTTCACTTTCTAAGATCTAAGAAAACAATGAGACTTTATTCAGCCAGAAGGAAGCTGCAGAATACCTACATAAAAAAAAAACCCAGGCCCCCATGCATTGACTACTTAGTAGGACATTTAAATATCTCAATGGTTCTGCTATATTGAGGCAGTTCTCTGTCCTCCACTTTTCATAAGCAGAGCTTTCATTTGGTTGAGCAGCAGGCAGCAGATGTCATATAACCATATTTGGGGACTGTATGTCAATGGTACCCAGCTACTATGCCCTACTCTAATGTGGGGTGTGTGCAGTGCACTGCGGCTGGTGTGCAAGACAATCCATTAGCGTGCATGAAGGAAATATCAGAACTTCAGCAATGCACATATATAATTGATAATTCTCTATATATTGGGGGTTCATGCTCAGATTTTTTTACTGATGGGGTGCTCAATCAAAAAAAGTGCTACTACAGTAGTCTCACCAGCCATCAGAGAGATAAGCAGATGCTTACTCACCATCTTTTAATTCATTGGTTTCAGATGTATTTGGTTGTTCTTAAAAAAAAGGCAACACAAACCCCCATAGATTAAATGCGCAGATGAAAAGAATAAAACTCTCAATACTCAGAAAAAAAGACAAAGAGGATGTAGTGTACTTGTTACTTTCTACATGACCCTAAAATTTTGTGTTTCTCTTCCACTAACACGTGTTTGGGAAATCATTTTCAGAAGGTCAAGGTAGCTTATGACTCAGTTGTGACTTGCACTTTTACATCACTATTTTCTAAATAACAGAATGTGAACAATGAAGAAATAAGTTTGCTTTAAAAACTATGTACTGTAACAAAACACTGAACTTGAATTAAAGCAGTGTCAAGAGTTATAGATCATGTTAGGCTTTCCCTTTAAAGTTAGTAAGACTACAAAATGACAGAAAACCTTAATCTATTGATTCAATTAATTCTCCAATGATTTACCTGAAAAGTTTTACTGTTGCCAGTCATAAGGGACTAGCTGTGGGCTCTTTAACATGGGGAAATTAATTTGTGAGGATGATCATGACCTTCTTCAATTAATGATCACTTAGCAGGAAAGGTTACGCATTAAGAAATCTTCTGACATTCATTCTCATAAACAGAAGAATTTACTTGGATTTACTTTTGACACCTTGTCTGTGCTATAGAGACTTTCTGGACTAACTGCAAATATCTCTATATTACTAGGTCCTTGCTCATTGAACTGCATTTTAAGGTAATTATCTTTAAAAAACTATGTTTTGTTCTGAATTTGGGAAAATAGTTATCTAGCAGGAACAAGTGCAAATACACAAGAGGCCTGTCAAAAAAAAAACAGGCAAAGTGAGACATATTTTTATATAAATTAACTTTAAAACATCAGCAGAAATATTTCTGAATGAACTCTATGACTAGGAATTTCAAGGTATTATCTGGTAGTTTACATAAGTTACCAGCAAATACCAAGGTATCAACACAAGAAATCATCAGGCTAGGACTGTACATAAAGGGAAGAAGTTAAGATTGGTTACTCAATTTGCTAAAATAATATTAACTGTTCTACTAGCACTTCACAAAAATTACAGAATCACAGAATGTTAGAGA
>NW_010128768.1:7155-15386 GCF_000699245.1 Pterocles gutturalis | reverse complement strand
GTCCCCATGGCTTTATAAACCACGACACTCTTCACTGCCCTTTGTGTCTGCCCAGTTGTCTCTCTCTTTGCCAGAGGTTCTTTCACGGGCTCCTAAGAAAATCCCGGCTCTCGGGCGGGGGCTGAGCTGGGTCGGCTGGGCCAGGGCCGTGGTGGCAGATGAGGCTGCAGCAGAGGCTGGGCAGGCAGCCGGGCAGGCAGCTGGATGGACTTGTTCTAGGCACAAGGACTACTGCGCTATGGTATTTAAATAGATGGTAAATTCTGCAGATAACTTATAAACAACATCAGATCATAGAATCATAGAGTGGTTAGGGCTGGAAAGGATCGTAAAGATCATCCAGTTCCACCTCCTGCCATGGGCAGGGACACCTCCCACTAGCCCAGGTTGCTCAAAGATTCATCAGGTAGTGTTTATGTGGATCTTCCCTGAAACTTCCACAGAATGCTTAAGAAATCTCTAAACAAAATCAAATATATATTACAGTTTAACAGGTTCTTGCTGAGTTATCGACATTATGAAAGATGCAACTGTAAGTCATTTCAAAAGCTACCAGCTGGCATGTTACCAAATTCTATTCTTGGTCCTTCCAAGCAGAAGGTTCAATTACATCTACCATTTAATTAAAGTTATTAAAAAGTTGTGTTGAATGACACTGCTAAAAACAAATAAATGGCTGCAAAAGACATTTACATGTACAATAACTTATAGCAGATTCATTTAGCAACTCTGCTTCCAAGACATCACTGATGACTGGGATGTTTTGTAAGCAAAGTTGTTAGAGATCTCTGCCTCCTCTGCACCCCAACCCATCGGTCATCTACATCCTGTTCTTGCAGGCACTGGCTGGTGTAAGCAGAGGGCTCCTCCTTTCCTGTGCCGTGCCGTTTCAGAGCGGTGGTGTCACCCACATCCTGCAGGTTGTTGCGTGCCATCAGTTTCACAGTCCTGCCTCTTTGCTGGGTCCTGAACTTCCCACAGAAACTTTGAACAGTAGCAGCCCATAACCAAAAGTTAGACCGACAGGAGCAGAGCATCCTGAGGGAAACAGCAGATGTAGAGACTTCCAGGATCATACCCAAGGAGCAGGTGTCCAGGAGAAAGCCTGCATGCCCATCCAGCAGGTCAAGGCAGGGGATTCTGCCCCTCTACTCTGCTCTGGTGAGACCACACCTGGAGTACTGTGTCCACTCTGGCGGCCTCAGCACAGGAAGGACATGGACCTGTGGGAGAGAGTCCAGAGGAGGCCACGAAAATGATCAAAGGCCTGGAGCACCTTCCCTGTGAGGACAGGCTGAGAGAGTTGGGGGTGTTCAGAGTGGAGAAGACTCCAAGGGGACCTGATTGCAGCCTTTCAGTACCTAAAGGGGGCTCCTAAGAAAGATGGGGATAAACTTTTTAGTAGGGCCTGTAGCAATAGGACAAGGGGTAATGGTTTTAAACTAAACGAGGAGAGGTTTAGACTAGATACAAGGAAGAAATATTTTACACTGAGGGTGGTGAGACACTGGCCCAGGTTGCCCAGGAAGGTGGTAGATGCCCCGTCCCTGGAAACATTCAGGGTCAGGTTGGACAAGGCTCTGGGCAACCTGATCTAGTGGAAGATGTCCCTGCTCCCTGCAGGGGGGCTGGACTGGATGACCTCCACGGTCCCTTCCAACCCAAACTATTCTGTGACAAACCCCTGTGGAAAGCTCCATGAAGGCAGGGATAACTCTATGGTAGCATGCTGTAGTGTCCATCCCAAGCTCCATTGCTCCATCCAGATCAACATGTAGTCTTTCCCTTTCTTTCAACCGTAGAAGATGTGTCAAGGTCATACATACATTTGACACTTCAAGTATTTGTGAGTCATGAGTCAGGCCTCCCCCAAATCATGTCATTACCATCAAAGAAACTTAAGAGACTTGTGTATTTTTTCTGTTGTTTGGCACTTCAGGACTGAAACTTCTCCCTTCAAACGCAAGTGTGAGACCCTTATTTATTTTTAAACAGAAGCTGTGATTTTCACATATTCACCCAACTCTACCATTTGTGGCTTAAGAAAATAAGAAATATCATGAGACTTGTGACAAAAATCACAGCATCTGGCACCACTATACTGTGCAATATCCCACAAATAAAAGCAGGTGTTCCTGGCAGGAGATATTTCTGTAAGGACTTACTGCTGTGGGTGCGGGGCTCACTGGGTTCCCATGCAGAGCACTTGGCATTTCCCAGGCTTGGGCACCCCATGTTACCAGCACGGCAACTGCATTCTTTTTGTTTCAAAGAATGAATTTTCATTTAGGAGGAAGTAAGGATCAGACACCCTCCTATAGCAAGCAGTATATCAGCTGGTTTAAAAACCATTCCCTGTTTAGTATTTAGCATAAGATCTTAAAAACTGTCTTTTGGTTTTCTGGAAGCAGTTGAAGCTTAACGACAGACCAGTGCAACAGCCTCAGCAGAGTTGCCCACTCTGGGAAAAGAGTTTTAAAATACAGGGTGAGGGAATGCAAATAAGCAATGGCTCTGACAAACACTGTTGCCAGTTTTTTAGTCTGTGAAGGATTATCCTGTCATACTGTAAAGGACATCAATCAAATTCTAAGCATCCATGCAAGGAGGGGGGCTGGCTTGTGCTTGTTTATGCAGTTTGTAGCATTTTAACTTCTTCTTTAAGTGCAAGTCATCAGTTCCATAAAATACACAAGGAAATGCAAGCCTTCTGTAGCAGAAATGGGAGCCTGAATCCATTTGAAATCTCTGGCTGGCAAACACTTAAGGGTTAACTTAATAACTATGAGGTTTTACATGTCTATTTTAGATTCTCAGCTGCTTTCATCTCTTTCCTGCACAGCACTTCTTTTCCTTCTGACAATAAATAATGTTCACATGAGCCATAAAGGCAACTCCAGGGGGTGCAGCCATCATAAACTAAGCACAGCCCCAGGGAGAACAGAGCCACAAATCTTACAAACGCAGTATGGGTGGTGTTTCCTTATCTCGTTGTAACTTTGCTGCCTCTTGTGCTAGATGCCTAAATAAATGGTAGTAATCCAATGCTCTGGCACAGAGACGGTAGGCTTATCACCTTCGCTGTTGCTTGCCATGGCTATCGATGTCCTTGCCATCTCCAGGTTCTACTTCCCCCCATCAAAGGTGACTCAGATTGGCCTCACCTGCAGGACAGGGTAAGTGGGCTCCCTTCTCACGCAGTGTGTTGACCCAGACATCCCAACAACTGAATTGATTTCACTCAGTGACTTGCAATCATATTATAGCATTTTAAAGTCACATAAAACTAAAATGCCAAGGAGCTAAATCATTAAATCCAATGAACATAATCACAAAGATGTAGAAGAGGAAGGGAATTCAAAGGAGCCCTTCCCAGTTTCCTGAAGCTGTATCAATGATGGTTCAAGCATTGCTTAGCTAATTCCTTACTGCTTTAGGATGAATTTCATCAAGGAATTAAATTTATCTTAATATTTGCAATCTTTTTCTTGCCTTATTCTAGGCTGCAGTCCTAGTCCTGTGTTAAAATTCCTTTCATTAACCAGTGAACTATTCAGAGATGCCTGACCCAAAGCACACATGAAGTGGTTGTCATCTCTGGGTCCATTTTTGCTTTTTCCCAAGAAATACCTTACCTGTAGTTTTACTCTCTGTTTCTTCCACTGTATTTTCTCTTCTTTCATTTCCCTTGCTTTCTGTAACTCACATTCCCTCTTGCCTTTCCCGACAGCTCCACTCACCTCTTTCTGGGCTGCTCCTCAGTCATTTGCCACATTTCCATTTTTTGAGTTTTTCCGCTCCGATTTTCATGTCCTCAAGAGTACCTGCGGCAGCTGTATCAGATTTTTGCTGTCCTCTGCATTGCTTTGTCTGGCATGCCTTTAAACCCTCCCTGCTAGTGACTGCTGGCTCTTCTGCGCTCCATCTAGCAGCTTGTTTCTGCATCCTTTGTACTTGTTATTGCAGTATGTCAAAAGCTGCCTTTTGGAAATCAGTTTTCCTTATTCTGCTGCTCTTCCTCCTTTTCTTAAAAAATGTGATGTCTCGTATTTTCACATTCACCCAAATGTCACTTTTGATTCTTAACAAGTTTCTCCCTGCTATAGTCAGAAGCAACTGCCAGCCCATTTCCCACCACCTTCAGAAATAAAGCAGCCACCAAGACGTATGTTTGAAGTCCTGGTGGTTGTACACTTTTCTAGCAGATAATTAGAGAAATAAAGTCACCCAATATTAAAGATGGTTCTGTGATTTCCCCAAGTAAACTTCTGACAGCTCCTCCTCCTAACTGCAGCCAGTGCTGAACACCCAGCAGTCCTCGCTCCACGCTCCTTCACCCTTCGCTCTCCAGCTCCAGACATTCATTAATGACCATTTCCCCTCATGCTGAGAATGTGCAGACCTTCTTCTCACCTGTCCTACCTGCAACAAGCTATCATTTACCTTGCCAAGATCCTAGTCCTATCCTTTGTCTGAAAAGCACCTGTAGTTCTTGTTAAGTTGTACCTTTTATTATGTGTGAAGTCTAACGTTTCTTTGCATTGAATTCTAACGTACCGGCCATTTGTACAGGAGCATCTCAGATGTCTGGCTGGTTTCCCTTCCTCTCTGTGCTCCTTTCACACATTTGATTTTCATCCACCTGCACTCTGCCACCGCTGATGCTATCCAAGCCTTTGTTCTCAAACAGGACCGGGAGTGCTTTTTCTGGCGGATGGAGCCCAGCCATTCCCAGCTGTCCTGCCAGAACGCCCCAGGCAGCGGTGAGGAAGAGCTGCTGCTGTGACGGCTGGAGCACACAGCTTTACGCAGAGATTTCACATCCTTGCACCTCATTTTCCGTGGAGGGCACCTTGCTAGAGTGAAGGGAGTGCCTTGCACCAAGACTTTATAACACATCTTCTCAAAACCTTTCTGACCCCTCTACATCCTCCCAGCCATCACCAGGCACCCCGCGAGCTGCCTGGCGCAGCTGCAGCCAGGCTGGCAGCGCCTGTGGCCCAGGGGACAGGCGACAGAGCCGGTGCCAGCCCCAGGGGCAGCCAGAAGCTGATGCTGCACATTGGAGCGCAGCTGGGTGCAGAAGCTGGCTGGGTCTGGCAGGGTACCGAAAAACTGCAGACAGAATGGTTCATGGCACAAATATGTCCTGATAAACATCGGCTTGTAGTAATTTAATGAACTGATTCTGTTATCTGGCAATAAAGAAGTTAAACTTGTAACTCAGGGGGTATGTGAACAGTGAGATGGTGCTTGAGCAGTCTGGCCTTCGGGAGTGATTTGCCCCATTATCAGGGATTAGGGGAACTGCTGACCTTGAGGTGTGACATGTCCTGAAGTATGGGAGCCTTTTGTTATTACAGGTCTTGAGACATTATTCTAATGTGAATACCACACCTTCAGGTACCTGAGACCCCCCTGGAATTAAGACCCCCACTTACCAAGCATGCGTAGGAAAATTAAAAAACACCGTGCGAAGCGGGAAAGAACTAAGCCATTGTAATTAAATAAGAGAGAAGAACTAACTAATTATAATTAGAAGGATGGGGCAAAGAAGACACAACTGACATTTTGAGCTGTACAAATACCGCTATGACTGTAATCAGTTCTGTGGATTACCACCTAGCATCCCTCTCTGCGCAGAAATGCAATAAAACGCTATCTTGACTCTGTGTGTGGCTTGGCACACACCGGGTGACGAGCTCCAGTTTTGGGACAACAATTACTTAATTGGAATGAGCATTGAGAAGTACATCCATCATCCTTTTCGCAGCACAGTATGAAGAAGTGCACTGCAGGGGTGTGGACTGTTGTGCTGTATATAAGAACTGAGCTTACTGGGAACAAAACCGAAGCTCCTTTGCAGTGACTGCCACATAGCTGAAGTTCAAGCACGTGTTTTTGATCTCTGCCGAGTATGGCCAGGATGGAACGGAGCATTTCTAAGCCTGCCAGCAAGCTACAATCAGTTGAATTTCAAAACTGAAATTTCAGACCTGAAGGTCTTAAGAAGATACCTGATTCATAACAAGCGGGACATAAAACAACGACTGGGGGCTTGCTATAAGATCGTATTTCCATCACGACGGGAATGTGACAAAAGCCATTAGACAGCTGATGACAGGAGAATAAATAAGGCTTCAACTTGAACAAAAATTACTACACTGTGTAACTATAAGATGTATGTGTGTGCATATAAAGAGCAGAATACGAGCCAGATCAGCTACTTAAATATTCAAAATGGACAAAACAAGAAAAAAACCAACCTTGTTTCCTCACCCAGCGAACAGATTAATAACAGAAAAAGAAGGCAGGTTTCCAAAAAACTACATCGCCCCTCTCTTTAGAGGCTCTCATGGGGATGCTGCAGCGATCATCTGAGCCACTCTGCCCCAGGAGGGCTGCACCGCCTTCCCCACCGCCAGCCGCACACCGGCTCCCTCCGCTGCAGTGACCCCTACACCAGCTCCAGGTGGTCGGTGGTACCCTCCCTGGTGGGGACGGTGTGCCGCAGTAAAGCAGCATCCCTCCGTATGCTCTCCCCAGGCTGGTGGGTCTGGAGATGTGCCTCTAAAGCACCCAGTCTCACGTGGTCTCTAAATGCGGAGCAGATGGATGAAACAAAAAGGTCTTCCTGATACAGAATGACGGGGGCTGTTAATTAAAAACAAATTTTATTGTAGTTCTATCATCCTACTGTGTAAAAATATGGGGAATTTTTCATTCTGAAATGAATGAAATTCAGAAACACTGGTTAGAAGAAGGTTGCAATCTTACGAATGTATAATTATCATCAGTGACTTTGTATGAGGCAAATATACAAACTGGCTACCATTTCTCTCTAGAGGTACAGAAAAATGATACTATGATACTGCTTTTGCTGTGGTCACAATACATAGCACACTGTAGAGAATGGCTATGGACTGCCCAGCCTCAACATTCATTTTTTTTTTATTTGTATCAGACCTTGAAGCATTTCTGTTCAATAACCATCCTGGAATATAGAAAACTTTCAAATCCGTGTGAATAATTAACTTTCTATGTTGTCTTTAAGGCACATATTTCTATCCACATTTCATTTTGGTCCAGAGGAGTAATTGCATTTCACACCCCAGCTATCCAGGTATCTGACAGCTCAGTTTGTTCCGACTATCCTTATGTCCATAGACTTCAACGACATGTACTGAATTCACTGTCTGTACTGCAGTGCTGTGTCCTGCGACAGCTTGTTTCCCGGCTGCGCCACGGCTTTTGGTTAACTTAGGCAGATGATCATTGTCTTTGCAACACCCAGGAGCTATGATGTCTGGAGTCCACTCCTCCTGGAACCTGTAAGCATGAAGGAAAAAGTTAATTCTGGTGAGGATACAGAACTTTCCAATCCATTTCATTTGCACATCAGGCATTTTGCAAATTTGAGCTGTAACATATGGACTCACTTCTTCTGGCATTAAAACCAGCCGGCAGCAGTGGGGCAAAGAATTGTGTCTCTGTAAAAGCTGATGCAGAACTTGAAAAGACTTGTGAGGTTGGTTTTATTTGGGGTTGGGGCAGATGTTATTTGTTTTCTGTCAAATGAGTCCCTAGCCTCAATTTAACACTACGCTATCTGGAGAATAGGACTAAGAACCCTCGCACGCTGAGACTGGTGCAGAAGGAAAGTCCTTGCTCAGTTAGCAGAGCACTGCTGGGAGCACAAGAGCCAGCTGTGCTCAGTGGGACCCGAGGTGTTATTTGCAGAGCTGCCGGTGATGCCTGTGCAGCGCTGTGCCATGGTGGCTTGTGCTAGCCCACGGCTACTGCCCAGCCCTCCCAGTGGGGACCACAGGGCTCTGGATTTCACACTGGGAAAGGAGGGTGTGCCCAGCTGTGGGGGAAGCAGCACAGGCTACCGACCCAAGCAGCAAATAACCCAGCAGTGGCAGACGGAGATGGCAGAGCTGCGGAGAAGATGTTCAGTAAACTCCACACAGGGGGCATGGGATCAGCACATTCTTGATCTCTGCTGCAAGAGGCATGATGCAGATGGCTTCAAGCACACGGCTCTGTGAACCAGAAACAGGTAAAACCCAGACCTTTTGGGTTCGTGCTAAATTCCTGTAGTCTGAGCCTGTGGGCTTTTGTAAAACATTGGTCACTCCACAGCAGCTGTTTGCATGCAGGGCAGATGCCGGGGTCGCTTGCCCCACATTCACGGCAGGGAAGGGAGGTCACCGGGCTCCCCGAGGTTC
>NW_010128768.1:5032-7144 GCF_000699245.1 Pterocles gutturalis | reverse complement strand
GATGCAGCAGCCTGTACACCCACATCACAGACAACATGACCTTACCCTTTTCGTATATGAAAAGCTGGGCAGGAAACAGAAGCTGCATTCCACAATTATCAGTTGCAGAAAGCCAGCAGAAATGCTTATACATGAAACGTGCACATACATAGGAACCCCCAGGGGAACAACAGACAATAAAAGCAAATGACTGAGATCTTGCTGTTCTGGTACACAGCAGGTACACTACAGGCACAGCTTTCCTGTAAAGGAGAATAAATCTTGCTCTTCACTGGAAAGCTGTATTGCAAAACTATTTGGGGCACGAGCTATAGTCAGGCAGCGTAAAGGCATCTGAAACCACCCCTGCATTTGACGCAAGAAGGCACCGTATCAGTGTAATCAGAACACTCAGCAAGGAGGTGCTCAGATGAGCAGAGTTTACCCACCTGTAATTTGGACAACAACAAACTCAGCTACTTCTCAAAAACAAAAAAAAAAAAAAAAAAGCCTTGTAACTTTACCCACTTTGCATGGACCTGTACTGTTTTAACTGAGCCTTTTCATCCCGGTGCGTCAACAGGCCCTCAGGTATCTTTGTGCTGGACACCACAACACCCTGTGGCTTGCAATCGGGGAACAGAGTTACACGGAGCAATGCTGCAGATCTCACTGCTGAAAGAAAATCTCGCATACTTGCTACTGTGCATTCATTTATTTTTTCTTTATAGTATGAGGAACTCGGTTTTGTCTTCTTGAGGTGGTAGGCAATAGTTACAAAATAAAAATCAAATCAAGACTGTGTACACAGAGAAGAACGGGAATAAAGGTTTGCATGTGCAAATAGCCCTGCAGGATCATAGTTCAAACCTAGGTATTCTGGTTACTGGGCAATAAACACTTTACCTGGGCAGAATTCATCCCATTCTGATATTTTTGCCTGTAAAGCTCTACATCATGAAACTCTGCAACTACCCACAGTCCACCACCAACTCAGAAAGCCAGACTGGCTAAAACCGTACTCGGAGGACAGCTGTACTCCCAGCTGAGCAACATCTGCCTCCCATCTGGGGCACTATGAAGGTTCCACTGACTGGAATAAGTCCAGGATGGGGTGACAGCAGGCACCCTCCATGCACTGCAGTACACTGAACCCTGCGGACGTCAGAGGGACAGTAGAGTCACGGCTCTGTACTTTATCCAGAATAAGTGTGACTTTTTTTAAAGCACTTCAACTTTCCTTAACTCCAGTTTCCAGTTGGGCTACTTCAAACCCTTGTTCTAAGAGCATCGGAGACCTCCCTGCATCTTATCTGGGAATGCAAACCCACCCAAGGATGCTGGGTGCTGAACAGCCCAGCTAGGCACACAATCCATGTGACAAGGACAGACTTGATGGGACAGATAAAGGCAGAGCTCCCATCTGGGGAGAAGACCAGCCACCATAGCATTTGTCAATGGGTTTGAGAGGATTCACAAGAATTTTGCTTTGTATGACTTGAGAGCTGTTCCCAGCTGGAGGGGAAAACGCCGTTAACAGAGCATCAGAGGAGTGTGAGAACTCAGAGGAGTGGGGCTGCCACAATACTGCCCGTTGCTGGCACTGCTTCTGAAAAGCGATTTTTATACTGGAAGATAAGAGCGGATTTTTGTTGTTGTTGTTGTTGTTGTTGCTGATGTCTGGTGACTTTGTACAAGACCCTGGGGTAATCATGGAAGCGTGATGAAAACACTAATAGCAGGTTTATTGGAAGCACATGTTGCTGTGCACACACCCTCCACGCTCGTTGCCAGTTAAGACTGAAATTCAGAAATCGGTATGCTTGAGCAGCCAGCTATCTCACCCTTGGTGTCAGGGCCCCAAGATGAAACCACAGCTCACTTCCCCTGCCTGGTCCTTCTTTGAAATATGTGTGTCAAACGTAGTGGAAGATTTTAGTGTCTGAGAGGTGGCAGTGGGGAACACACAGCACTAACAAACCAGAGGGGAAAAACCCCTCCATGAATAGAGAAGCTCAGGGCGGGACAATTCGCAGGCTGGGACACCCTGTGTAAAAGCCTGAAAAGGAAATCTGCCCCCCTCCTGTGCTGGGTCTCCTCCCCTCCCGTCCTAAGTGCTGCACAATCAAACAT